>NW_015172596.1:272728-320865 GCF_001447785.1 Gekko japonicus | reverse complement strand
GTTGGAGCACTGCTTATTTCCCACCATTCCCTCCACTGCTACTCCATGGAGCAGTAACAGGCAACTGGGGTTGCCGATGGGAGGACAGCCCTATGGGTAGCTGCACTGTTGCATTTGGATTTAGGCTGATGTTCCTTGCTTTTCTACAGATTGGGGGTGCAATTCTGAACATGTAGGCTTGCTATTCCCTCTCTGGGAGCTGGGGATCCCTGCCACCCGCAGGCATCTTCCTAACACCATTCAGCTGGGTCAGCAGGGGGGGAAAATGGTTGGAAACAGTGGGATTGTTGGCAGTGTCCCGACCCACACTACATACTTCCTGTGGGTTGGGTAATTAAGGCCGTGGGCACACGGGCAGGAAAATGTGGGGGGGGAGCGTGGCTGCTTGCCCCGGGGCAAAATAACACATGTTTGCACCAGCAGACAAACCGTGGAGGTCCCGTGGTAGGGGGGAGGTGCCGAGCACACCACAATCCTGCGCCGCGGCAAAGAAGCGGCGCGGAAAATGGGTGTTTTTTTCCTCCAGACACCAAAGTGTGTGCATGCCCCGTTGGGTGCTCGTGCGCATCCCATGGACATTTGAAAAAAAAAACCCTTTATACGAGGGGGCATGGGCAGGCGCCGGAACTACCACCGGAGAGGCGATCAGATGCCCGCCCTTGCCCCGCACTTTCCAGAAACTAGTACCTCGGAGGTACTAGTTTTTTACCACGTGTCTTCGGCGGGAAGCCTCGGGTGAGCCACGGGAGCTCTATGCTTCCCAGATGTGGCGATGAGATCGCGCTTGTAAAATCCACCTATCTTCCATCCCTCTAGCGTGGCTAATGCTCCGTGTGACCGGGGCCTAAGATGCGCTTTGGTGGCTTCCACCCAGGGACAGGCGTGCGTGGTTTCTTGTTGCTGATGTGGCTGCTGATACAGCACAGCAACAACAGAGCTTCCGCACGGTCGGTTTCCCCACAGTTTCTCTGATCCAGTCCATCAGCAATGGGCATCCCCTAATACCACTCTCTAATATTGCACAACAGATGTGTTCAGACTGGGTTCAAGGCTATGGGCATCGTTCTGCACTTTCCAGAAAGATCCAGATGCCATTCCCCACTTGTGATGATTAAAATATATTTTGCAAGCTAACCACAGTGAAGTTTTTTTTCATCGCTGATCGAGCTTCCCAACATTATTTCAATTTTGATTTTTTTGGGGGGTAAAATCTTTGCAAAATGTGGTGAAAATAATTGGTAATTTTTTGGCCAATAATTGCAAAGGGAGAAGAGTGTTGATTTGATTTTGTGTGTGCGTGTGTGTGCATGTGCGCGTGTGTGTACATCATGAGGACCAGGAACTTACTTTTGCAGAAGAAGACAGAGAAAGAGTAAGAGATCATATCTAAGTCTGTGGTCACCATCCGTGCTGACAGGTTGAAGACATGTGGCCCCTCCTATGCTGTGACAGTAAAATATCTAGGAAAAGGAAGAAGATGTACTGAGCAGACCCAGGACACCGAGGGCAATTCTGTATCTGGCATTCACTCCACATTTTTTCAACACTGAGGAAAAGGTGCAGCTCAAAACCACATTCAGATACCCCGGGGGCAACACAGTGCTGACTGTGAAGTCACCCCTGAATGGCCATAAATTTATGCAGAAGGTACCATAAAACGCAATGATCAAAGAAAGTGGAAATGGCATGCAGTGTACAGGGTACCATAAAATCCGATGACCGAAGAAAGTGAAAGCGGCATGCAAGGCAGAGGGGATTTTCTGTTCCGAGGTGGGCTTGGTAAAACAACAAAGGGAAAAGCCAATGCAGAATCACCCCAAGTAATCCAGGCTTCGGGCTGGATGGGAGAAGAAAGTCTCTGCTGTTGCTGGGTAGCGCCTCTTTTCCCGTTATCTAGGGGGACTCTGGGATAATTGTTCTCTCAGGAGCCTGGCTGAGAGATGAATGTTTCTATCAATGGTGGATTGTGGGGTGGGGAGAGGTTTATTGGCTTATTGAATTTGTATCTCACCCAGGGCTTTTTTTGTAGAAAAAGGCCAGCACGAACTCATTAGCATAATAGGCCACACCCAACAGCAGAAACTCATTAGCATATCAGGTCACACCCCCTTAGATATGATCTCTTTCTCTGTCTTCTTCTGCAAAAGTATGTTCCTGGTCCTCATGATGTATACGCACGCGCGCATGCACGCACGCGCACACATAAAATCAAATCATTAGCATATCATGCCTTCCCTTGGCTTGTCCGGGCACTCCGTGTCTGTGGGGAGCCTGGGCAAGCCAGCCCTTGGAAGGGAGGGGAGGCATGATCCTTCCAGTGCCCCCCCTGGCCTGCCCACGTCGGAGTTGCCGGGGGGGTCACTCTACAGGCCTTCCCTCTGTAGCCACGCATACACAGAGGTTTTGGCTGTAGGTGTGGGCATGGCCAGTTTGGAAGCCAGCCAGAACTCCGTTCCTGTGCGTTCCTGCCCCAAAATAGCCCTGATCTCACTCATTCTCCAAAGAGCTTTGAGCTCTTTGCATAGTTCAATCCTCCTCCATTTTAGCTTCGCAACAACCCTGTGAGTATGGTTAGGCTGAGAGAGAGAGAGAGGAGGAGGAGGAAGAGGAAGAGGAAGAGGAGATTGAGTTTATATCCCACCCTTCACTACCCAAAGGAGTCTCAGACCCAAAGGAGTCTCAGAGTGGCTTACAATCTCCTTTCCCTTCCCCTCCCCACAACAGACACCCTATGAGGTAGGTGTTATGTTCCAACATAGACTGCACACACGGTTGCTCTGCACACACGGTCAGCAAAATAGCCAGAGCTTCGATCCCAGGAACAATGGGTACAGAGGATCCTAGTAGTAGCCTATCGGCTGACCAGGATCCTAGGCCAGTGGTGGCGAATCTATGGCACGGGTGCCAGAGGCGGCACTCAGAGCCCTCTCTGCGGGCACGCCTGCCATCGCCCCAGCCAGGCCCAGACCGTCATTAAAGTGTGGAATTATCTGCCAAATAATTTTAAGGAAATGAAAGCATTTGGGATTGCTTTCCTTACTTTGTTTGGATCTTCTTATGTTAAATTATGAGTTGTTTTTCCTAAACTAAAACCTCAGTATTCAGGTTAAATTGCCGTGTTGGCACTTTGCGATAAATAAGTGGGTTTTGGGTTGCAGTTTGGGCACTCGGTCTCTAAAAGGTTCACCATCACTGTCCTAGGGGAACCCTATCAGATGTAGAATGATGTAAACAAGCCAATCACGGGTGTAGGGGTGTGTTTGGGTGGAGTCGTTTGTTGTGCATTTAAGCAGCCCGCGGGCTTGCCCTGTATCTCTCTTTCTGAAATCACTTAGTAAAGGTATGAGCTGAAATCACTCAACGATGCGACAGTCTCAGTACTTTATAGTAGGGAGGGCTGAGAGAGCTCTGAGAGAACTGCTGATGAGAGAACAGCTCTGAAAGGACTTGCGACTGACCCAAGGTCACGGTCATTGAGGAAGTGTTAAACTTCTTTCTAATCCAACACATCAAGCCCTGCACCACCCTGGCTCTCAGCTCCCCCTTTTATAACTTAAGAGTCCCCTGGCACATTCTATGTGAACAGAGCAGAGATGAGAGGAATAGCAGTGGCTACCCCACCCCCACCCCCACCATGGCTCTTTTGGCCCTGTGGTAAGAGTTCAGAAAGCTCCGTCAGTCTAGTTTGATCCAAGGTTGTATAAATGTGCCCTCATGTGAGGAAAGAGAAGAACAGCCGCAGATTTCACACAGTGTTTTCAAAACCTCATAACCACGCTCTCACTAGACGGGGCCCCATTTCCACTCTTGTAGTCTAGCCCTACAGGAAGTTCTTTAAAATATAAGATTGTCATGTGATTCCTGACTGTTAAGCCACTCGCTTAACAAAGAAGTCGGAGAGTGATTCAGCAAGAGCACAGCTTTATTCTTCAACTCGAACAGAACTCCAACACGGATCAACATCTGATGGCCAGAACAGCCTTTACATTGCAGCTGTCCTGCTTTTAAACATTCCCGGCTAATGTAGCCACACCCACTGTACAAATACCAACCAATAGGGCTGCCAAATCCCCCCGGGGGGCGGATTTCCCCCCGCTTTGGAGGCCCGATTTCCACCCCCGCGGAATTGGGCCCCGGGGAAAACCCCACCCCCGCGTGCACGTCACAGGGAAGTGACGTCATGACGCCGGGCACGCTGGGGGCGGGGCACAGCCATTTGAGGGGAAAACTCTATGTTTTCCCCTCAAATGGCAGTGCCCCGCCCCCAGCGTGCCCGGCGTCATGACGTCACTTCCCTGTGACGTGCATGCGGGGCGCGCGCACTTTGCGCGCGCGCACACACACTGGGAGCAAAGCCAAAGTCCCCCGCCGGCAGGTAAGTCCGGACTTGGCAACCCTACCAACCAATAAGGTTGTTCGCATAAGGACCAATCACGGATGTTCCCGCTCAGGGAGCTTGCTTGAAGGTGATTGGTTAGGTGCTTCCTGGGCTAGTAACACGATTGGATGTATTTGGATCCTAGCCCAGGATGAAGCTTAACATTACAAGTCAATGAGATGTTTCACATACATCACGCATTCCATGGCAGCTTTGGAATACACTACACTGAAGTTGTGGTCAAGAAGACGAGTTCTGCATTATCAGCTGGGTTGGGTCCTGCCACTCATTTCCACCCATTTCCCCCTCCTGTGGCAAAACTCCGACTCCACTCTCATGCTGCTCCTTGGGGTCCAATGTCCCTCTAGAGCAGCATTTTTTTGGGGGGGAGGGGCATTTTGGGCTACAGCAGGATGAAGGGGAGGCAGGGAATTTGGACTTTGTTGATAGAAGTCTTCCTGCCTGCTGAGATGTTTGGCTTCTTCCAAGACTCTGTATTGCCCCCCTTGGCAGACAATGGTCCTTTCTGCACTTGAATCTCATCCCTGGTTTTATCAGAGCTCAACACGCAACACAATACCTTGCATTTATCCCTGGTTATAACAGCATCCGTTTATCCCGGGACAAGTGTGGAGCCGAAACCAGGGTGACTTGAATGTAATGTGGAAACAAAAAATACTCCAAGATAATTACAGGAGTAAACTTGAGTGTAGTGTAGAATGTAAGTTCGGGGGCAGGGTTGAACCAGGATTTAAGGGCCAATCACAGCCTCACAGATTTCCAGAGGTCCTGGTAGGGGCAAATGGACTGTGAAAGGTGTCTGTCACCTACTTTAAAAACCAATAGGAATGACTGCTGATTCTCTTGCAAATCAAGCCTCTCAGCCTGTGATGAATGCCCTCATGTACAGCACCCCTCATTTTTCCAAGATCCTCGATTCTTCCACGGCACACCCAACTGCAGGGCCTTCTTGGCAGAACCACAGGGAGTCTCTGCCCAGCACTTAAAAAGTACGCAGACAGAGTGATTTCAGCAAAGTGTACTTTATTCGATCAGGAACAAGACAGCTTTTGCCGGCTCGCAGGCCGGCTTATATTCCCCGTGAAACCGCCACCCGTAACACCCGACCACTTCCCAATAGGTTATTTACAGGGGCCGAGAGTTCCATAGGCTCTCGGCCGGGACCTAGCCCCCTGATTGGTGCGGGCTAGGATCCGCATAGTCTATCTATATATCTAATAGCCAAGTTGCCTCCTCCGTGTGGATATCTAAATCCGTACATTGGGGGCACTTGGAGGACAGAGAGATTATCCAGCACACTTGGAACAGTTCCCAGGTGTGCAGAAAAATCTAAAAACTTGGAAAACGCATATGGGGGATACTTAAATCCCCCAAAAGTGAAAGAGCATTCCCTGCAGAGAATGTCCTGGCAACTGTCTCGCCCTCGCCACCACTGGGGGGGGGAGGCAGAAGGCTTGGCGGGCCACCACTGGGGGGGAGGCTTGGCGGGCCGCCGTCGCTGCTGGGGGAGGGGGGCACCTGGTGGGGGACGGAGAAGGTTTGGCGCTCCCGGCAGCTTGAAGCCACGTGGGCCTTGACGTTGGTGCCGGGGATGGGGGAGAGGGCTCACCTGCAGCTGCTTCCTCCTCCTCCATGTGGAGCTCCCCCCTAGCGAGTATCACGGGTCCCCCTTCTTGTTGTCTCTAAGAGCGAAGCTCGACGTTTGTGCTTGACCGCGTGGAGCCCTAGCCGGCCACGCGGTCTGACTGGATATATTACAGCACTGCTACTCCCCAGTATCCTCTGGTCTGATGGCCAACAGCAGGAGACTGTGGTCCCTGCCCACATTGCGCCTGTTGAGGATCTTATTCCCCTTCATCAAGCTCAGGATGGGGTCGAGTCTGCTCTCTGCCTTGCAGAGATGACTTATACGTCCCCCTTCTTAGTCCAGCACTGAATCCAGATCCTCTTTTGTTTCCTGGGAGCACAAAGCAGCAAAAGGAAAGGATCCAAGTTCTAAAAGATTGTCTTGGGGTGCCTGTTGCTAATAAGGTTATCGGTGTGGGGAAATTCCTGTAGAGTTGAGGATGATGCCTGGAGAAGCCAAAAGTGGGGGAAGAGAAGGAACCTCAGTGGAGTATAACTTCATAAAGCAGCCATTTCCCCCAGGGGAACTGATCTTGGTAGTCTGGAGATCAGTTGTAATTCTGGGAGATCTCCAGGCCCCGCCTGGATGTTGACCACCCTGCATTCAAAGACACACAAGGTTCTTCCGCTCTTATTTTCGTGGCTCTTCTGCTCCTGTTGCTTCAGTTTTGTTTCTTTTCCACACGTGTTGTGCTCCCTCTAGTGGTCATTTCTATATTATATCACTGTGAGGAATTTCATATTACCCTTTTTAAGTCGGTTTGAAGCCGTTTTTGATCCGTCGTGGAGTAAACCGGTATAGGGCTGCCATTTCACACATGGCTTTTCCCTTCTGGTAAAGAGCTGGATCTGAAGCGGTTTGCCATTTCAGACTGCCCTGCTTTTTCCCCGCCGTTTTTCGCCCGCGCGGGCGATCTCCGGCTTTTTATTTAACGTTCGCTTTAGAGCGCTATAACACAACATTCCAGCCGGAGATCGCCCATGCGGGGGGAAAACAGTGAGAAAAAAGCACATCGGAACCGGGAGAGGAAACTGAAGACTACTTGGAAGCGGTTGACAGGTAAAACGCTTCAGCCCCGTTTTCTAAACGATTATGAAAAAGAGAATAGGTATTTGACTGTTTATATGACGACAGCTGCAAGAATCTTATATGCCAAATATTGGAAAACTATGGTGATACCAACGAAACAGGAGTTTGTGAATAAACTTTTTGAAACAGCAGAAAATGATAAACTGACTCTAGAAATGAGATTAAGTAAAGAGTGGACATTTCAAAAAACATGGAAAAAGTTTTATGATTGGTATAATGCAAATGTAATAGAAGATTAGGCAGTGATAGCGCAATGGACTTGAGAACACAGAAGATAGAAGAATGGAAAGTGTTTGATATAGCGTTTTTATTAATTAAGTAATTGCATATAAGCATATAATGTAACTGCGCTCTTGGTATATACGTTATGTGTAGTAGAGTGTCTGTTTGTAGTGTGTAGATTTGTTTGTTGTAGATTATAAAAAATAATAATAAAAGTGTACCTATGGGTACTTAAAAAAAAAGAAAGAAAAGAAGTGTTTGTGTGTGAAATTACAAATATATTCCAGTAGGGAACCAGTTCTAAAACGGTTCTGTCTGAAATGACAGACCAGAAACCATTTGGGAACCGTTCCTCTTCCGGACTATATCGTCTGTCTGAAATTCCTCTGTATCTCCGGCATATTTCCCTGCAGTTTTAAAGGGAAATATGCTGGTGATACAGCGATGCAAAATATACAGAAACTTCCTGAAATGGGTCTGTCATTTCAGTTCCCCCATTCACTTACTGAATTGCCTCTCAGAACTGTTGAGTGAGCCTGTCGGGAGGGGCCATCTAGGGTTGCCAACTCGGAGATCATATCCCCTGGAGGAAATGGCAGCTTCGGAGGTTGAACTCTGTTTCAGCCTTTGGGACTGCAGTCGTCATTTGGAACCCAGATGCAAACTGGCAGAAAGGAGATAATACAATCACAAACAATGTGCCACCTGATGTCTGGGTTTTGTCACAACCTAGGTCCCATGTAGCTAGGGTTGCCAGGCCAACATGGACAACCTGCAGGGGATTCAGGGGTGGTGATATGCAAATAGGCAGTGTTCTGATGCTGCAACGTCACTTCTGGCAGAAACCCAAAAGTGAAGTCATTTCTCCTAAAATTTGGCTTAGCCACAGACTTTTTTTTAAAAAAAGTAATTTTTTATTAAGTTTTAAGATACACAAGGATAGGGGAAGGGGGAAGGGGCAGGGGAGAGAACAAAAGAAATGATATTCTGCATGTAACTTTCCTCTACTTGTCATTTCATGTGATACACCGATAAGCTGTGAGGTTTAAAAGTTCATAAGTGCATTCGTACTACTGTAATATTAAAAAGTTCATGTCTTTATATTTCTCTCTTGTCCAATTATAAAATGGAGTCCATAGTCCAACGAAGTCTTCTTCCATTCGCCCTTTTAGCATTGAGGTCAATTTGGGCATTTCTGCACTTTCTGTAGTCTTCGCTATTAGAAGCCACAGACTTTTAGAGGTGCTAAACATGAAGATACCACTTCCAGCTTTGCAGAAGAAGTGATGTCATGGTGTGGGAATGCTCCCTATTTCCTCCATTGCTCTGTGGAGGAGCGGCAGGAAACCAGGGGTGCCCCCCCAACGGCATACATATAGCTACATTGTCCCATTGGGATTTATCCCCAGTGGTGGTCCTTCTAGGCCAGCATTCTGTTTCACACATCGACCAGTTCGCTGCCCTCGAGAGCCATAGAGGCCAAGGCCCTCTTCTGGTGTTACCTCCTAGCACTGGAGGTTTCCTGCCTCTCAAAATGGAGGATCCCTTTAGACGCAAATAGCAAGTACCCGTTGATGGACCTGTTGCTCAACACTGTTGTAAAGAACATCACACCGTGGTAAGAAATATTAAAATATAGAAGAAGGTTTGGGTTTAAAATGAACCAAAATAGTATACATATTTCTCTCTGTCCTTGCTAGGCCTGTTTGAATCAAAGCCCGTGGTTCTTTTGCAAGCTCCTCTTTTCCCAGAAGGATCTATTTCTTGGTCACACATGCAAGGATGTAAAAACATTCCAAGGGGGTAAAAACATTCCATTTCCCAGGACAATCACTGATGTGGGACTTGCCAATACTCCAATTTCCTAGGCAATAAGGTAGATGACCATTTGGAAAATTGGCAGACTCCAATTTATAGCTTTCATCTCTCTGATAACATCAAAACACAGTTTATTTCCCATGATTGGGGAACACCTGAAGTAAACCATGGCACTGTATTTATGGAATGTAAACTCTTGTTATGTGAGACCAAGGGAGGAAAACCAATTTCCTCAAAGACAATTTCAAGTTCTAAGTGTCAAAGGTTAACTGCAATCCAATTATTAAGGGATCCCTTTGATCTCTGGTATAAATATGGGTGGTTCAAAACAGACTTCAGCTGACTCCAAAGGAGACAGCCAGAGAGAGGCCTCTCACCGCGCATGCATGGGGTGGGGAAAACTTTGCTTTGCATGTTTATTTTTCTGTGTATTCTATAAAATGTTTAGGAATTAGGACTCTGAATGTTTTGCTATAATAAAGATAAGTTTTATTTTAAGAAGAGACTAGTGAATTCCAAGCTTGCACTTCTGCCTTTGGTAAGGGGCAACACACAGGAGACACACGAACTGAGGGGGGGGGAAGTGTGGGTGACAGGGTTAAACACACACCCACACATCCAAAAAATCTCACAACACACACCTCTTAAAATAATTGGGTATACGTTGTTGTTTTTCAAGTACACATTTTGGACAGAGAAAATGTGAAAATCTGGACAAAGGAAGGACAGTGTTGGTTATCAAAAATAATAATAATTTCTTCATACAAAAGTGGGCAACTTGAAGGGGAGAAATTCATTTTTTTCTTTCCTTTAAAAGTCCAGGTGCTGCCTTTTTCGTTTCTTCCAGGATGGGTTCCCTGGATCTGAACTCAGCACTGCCAGTTTAGCACCCGATGCTATCTCAATGCGAGCCCAGCTGTCATGAGTGAAAAGAAATGTTGTCAGGATAAAAGTGAAATAGAAGGGAGCGTCACCAGAAGCATCCGGACCACTGACGGATCTCACTGCTCATTAGGGTTGCCAGCCTCCAGGTGGGTCCTGGAGATCTCCGGCTTTTACAACTGATCTCCAGCTGACAGAGATCAGCTCCCCTAGAGAAAATGGCTGCTCTGGAGGGTGGACTCTATGTCACTGTATCATGCTGAGGCCCCTCCCCTCCCCAAACCCCACCCTCTCCCGGATCCACCCCCAAAATCTCCAGGTATTTTCCAACCCAGACCTGGTAATGCTACTGCTCATCCAGTCCTCAAAGTCCTTCCGTGCTGATAGTTCAAGACCTATATCAGGGGTCTGCCACAATGTTCCCTCTAAGCTGTGGAGTCTTGTGAGCAAAAACTCTACTTTGTGAGCTACTGGTATTAAAGTTGTGAGACAGCTATTTGGCTGCTGCATAAATCAGTTTGCTCTGGAGTCATCCTTCCTGAGCTAGGACAGAAATGTGTGAGCTGGAGGCTCAAAAAATGTGAGCTAACTCACACTAATTCAGCTTAGAGGGAACACTGGTCTGCCACCTTTTGTAATGAAAGAGTCAAACTGGGTCAAAATTCAGATAAAAAGAGCTGTTTATAAGGAAGCCCAGTGGCATGACTGAAAAGTTACAACTTAACGTCACCGACAATTGAAATGTTCCTTAAATATCCATACAGTTTTTCCAGCTCAAACACAGGCTGTTGCGAGTCCTTTATTAGGAAGTGGCACCCACAAGGCCTCCCTATAAGTCATTAACAAAAAGCACAGGCGCACCCTGGGCTAATTGTTTCAGTTTGCTGGTATAAATCTGCCCATGGTTCATACTTGGATTCCTGGTAACTTTTTTTTTAAAATAAGTTTTATTTTATAGTTTTACATACATTTGTTCCTTTTACAGTTTTTACATATATTTTCAGAGTCCACTCTTTTTCCCCAACCATTTGTACAATCCTACCCATCTGTCTAAAAAGTCTTCATCGTTTTTCCCTTGTAAATACATATTCAATTTGTCTACTTCCGCTACTTCCATCAATTTACTTATTACTTCATCAGATCTGGGTACACAATCTAGATTCCAGTGTTTGGCCCAGAGTATTCTTGCTGCTATTACATACGCAATTACATATTTTTCATTAAAAGATAACATAAGTTAAGTAGAAATACATCAGGTACCATGTCCAGTTTTACTTTCAAAATTTCCTCTATTAGTTTCTGTATGGTTTTCCAATACATCTGAATTTTTGTACAACGCCACCACATACGGTAAAAAGTTCCCACGTTTAATTTACATTTCCAACAAACATTTGAGCAGTTTGGATAACATTTGGCTAGCCTTTCTGGTGACCAGTACCATCTGTGGTACATCTTAAATACATTCTCTCTATAGTTTGTTGCTCTCATGTACTTTACAGATTTCCAAATCTTTAGCCAAGATTCTTTTGATATTTCATGGCCTAGGTCTTTCTTCCATACCACTAAATTGTGATTTGGTGTTTCTTCTAACAAATAATCCTCTAGCAATAGTTTATACATTTTCTGGATCATTTTATCATTTGATGAGAGCCAGATTTTGTCTAGCTCATTTTTTTCTACATAGAAACCCACTTTCAAGTCTTTTTGAAATCTTGATTTTAACTGGATCTTTTCCCACCCCGATAATTTCAAGTTACATTGTGATGTTAGTTTCTCATCTGTTTTCAAGTGGTTTGTCTCGTCTAATAATTTTTCGTATGTTTCTTTATTATACTTGGTAAGAAAGGCTGGTCTTATAAAGGCTTCCAGGGGAGATACCCATTTTGGTGTTTTGGCGTAGAATTTAGTTTTTATTTTACTCCATATATTTAAGAGAGCCGCCCTTAAGATGTGGTTCTTAAAGTGTGGGTGGGTTTTATCCTTCCCGTATCAAATATACGCGTGCCAGCCCATTACTAGGTCTGATCCTTCTAAGGTTAAGCCCCTCACGTCCTCCAGCTTGATCCATTCCTTTATCCAGTCAAGGCAAGCCGCTTGGTAGTATATTTTCCAATTTGGCAAGGCAAATTGCTTTGCGATTCCTGGTAACTGTTGACCTCTGTTCCTCTTTCTGAAAAGCATCTCTAAAAGTCCAATCAGTTTAATCCACTGTTGCCCCGCCTCAAATTAAGCCAGGTTATTTTTGTGGCAGAGAATCCTGACCAGACTCACCCGTTTTAGCACGCTTCAATGCCATTTTACCCCTCCTTGCATGACCAGACAGCAGGGCCGGCCAGTCATAGAGAATTTTTAGGCAGCGGAGCGCTCCACTGGCCTTCCGCCCCTCCCTACTCTCACCTAAACAGGGTAGGCTGAGGCGATGCTGCTGTGACCCCATGCGGTGGAGATCGGCTTCCAGGTGTGCTCCTTCAGGGACTCCGCGCTGCTCCAGCCTCCAGCGGGCTCCCTGATGGGCTCCGCCCTCCTTCCCATGCAGCTCTGCCCCACCCCACACTCTGGTGCCGGCCTTGGGCAGCGGAGCCTCCCTGCTGCCACCCTCGCTCGCTCGCTCATTGGCTGCCACACGCCCACCCTCCAAGGCCATGCTGGGCAAGGACTACATGCTGGCCATCATCCTGGTCAACTGCAATGGCCGCCCCGGCATGGGAAACGGGGGCTCGGAGGGGGGCACCCTTCCTGGGAGGAAAGCAAGCAAGCAGCCGGGCTGAGGCCATCCCTGGTAGTGCCCATTCCCTTCTTCCCTCTTTTTCTTCTTCCTTGGGGCTGTCGTGCTGGGGCGGGGGCACACGGGGGGGTTTTTCCAGAACATTGGTGGGCACACCGGGGGTGTGTGTGCCAGAAGGTAGCCTTGCCTAGTGTACAAAAAACCCTAGAGCCGGCCCTGCCAGACAGCAGAAAGCAGGGAGTCAGCCCGTCGGCCATTTTTTTAGAAGTTTGGCCTTAGGAGCATGCCCAGAAGCACTCAGCATGCTGGGATATGGAGTTCATGGGGCTGTCGGCCATTTTCTTTTAAAATTAAGTCCACAGAGCAATCGCCCAAGTGGTGAAGAGACTGCTGGGAAATGGAGTCCACTCCCATCCTCCCTCTAGTCATTTCCGTTTACCCCTTCGCCAAATGATATTAAAAAGCTACAGAACAGGGATGTCTTTCTTTGAGAGTTTTTCAAAAGAAAACAAGGTTTTGAGCAACCCCCCGGGGGGGAGCGTATATACAGTCATGTGATCCTCACTAACTGGGGGGGGGGAATGGCGGCCTGAAAGCAAGAGCTCGGTGAGACCTGCCTAACTGCTTGGCTGCGCAACAGAGTGACTAGATGACAGGTAATCCATTTTTGAAGCGGCTCAGAGCAACAGGACCAGACTTTATCAGGTATCAAAAAAACCAAACAAACGGGGGAAGCAGAGGGGGGAATGGAACTCAGACGACTCAGGCAGGACAGACAGATGTTGCTTTCTGGTCATGCACTTTAAATCCATAAGGGAACAGCAAGGGGAATGGATCAAATTGCCCAATGGAATGCAGCCTAAGAAGCTCTTTAGTCCCAGATAAATCATTGCCTGCCTTTTCCTTCTCATACCGGTTCTTTTTCTGGCATCCTACCTACCCTCGCAATATGCTTAACTTAGTAATGCCGGCCACATGGCCATGGAAATGTCTTCAGATAGCACTGGCTCTTTGGCTTGGAAACAGAGATGAGCACCGCCCCCTAGAGTCAGATTCGACTGGCTTTTGAGCAAGGGAAACCTTTACCTTTACTATTCCTTTTTAGAGTGTTGTCTTTGGTTCCTTACTGAGCCACATTGGAGTCTCGAGCCAGAAGTTGCATGGCGTTGACGCTATCACTCCCAGACAGGCGCCGAATCATTCCAGAAAGATCACATGGTGATCAGTTCTAATCGTTCAGGTACATACTCACCAGTTAGAAGAAACAGAGGGAACGAGGCCCAGCCAATACCAAAGGACCATCCAAACCATGTCCCGAAGATTGAGTCTTGGTGATAGTACGCTCCTGTGAATGTGGACATGGCAATCACGGAGCAAAAACCTAGGAACGCAAAAGAAAAAAAGGCGTTATCCTTTAGGAACCCCCGATCCCTGCAGAACTCTTGTACCTGCCTCACTATACAGAGAAGCTGGTCGTCCTGTTTGGGATGTCAGAGATTTTTAGCAAAAATAGATTAGGGTTGCCGCTCCCTCCTTTCAACTGGCAGAGGATGGGGAAGCGCTACTGGGAGTAGCAGGTAGGTCCAGCCAACATACAGCAACATGACTACGTCACTGACCATGTGACCCGTAGAGTTTTGCCCAAATACCAGAGTGTTGCCTCATTGGAAAATTGGTAAAAATAGTTAAACAGTCAGAGTTTGCAGTGGATCTTTGTTCACTGGAGAGGAGGCATTTTCTTTCTATGTAAAAAACTTTATTTCTTAAGGGAAGGGTACATGGGAAAATCTACAAAACAATAAACACGTAAGACTACACGCTTGCAACAACAGACACACAGATAGTAACGGAGATTCTTCCTTCTTGACCCCTAGAAGGAAATCACCTGAATTCATTAACCAATGATTGTTAGTAAATAGGCTTCAGTTTCCTGGGCTTTCATTCCATTGGCTTTCTGCCAGGTTCCCTTCCAGGTCAGTCTAAACAACAGCACACAAGGTAAGCATATTAACCCTATAATGACTGACTTTAGTCCTTGCAACACACATATTTCCAACAGCCCCAGCATCCTGGAAATGATGATGTAACTTCCAGGTCATGTGGGCAGTGAAGTCAACACATTTCTGGATGTTGGATGGATCTTCCTCTTTTTCAGGATGAGTTTCCCCCTGCCGGCCAACTGATCAATGGCAGGGAGCTGGAGCCTTGCAGCAGGGGACTCCCCACCTCCACTGGAGGGTGGTCTGACAACCCTAGAATGGATGGACCTCAGTAACGGTGGAGAAGACAAGCCTTGCAAAATATCTCTGGGCTAGCCAACCAAACCCAAATCCAGAGCTTGAGTGGGTGTCCCTGAGCAGAAGATCCCTGAGGTCCAGGGTTGCCAAGCTTCCAAAGGGTATATTACAACAAACAGGACCACGGTGTAAAGTAGCCAGTAAAACAGTAAATCACCATGTACAAATAAACAATATAAATTGATCTTTACCTGCAATGTTTTAGAATTCAATTATAAACAAAATTACAACCATAACACTATAATATGCAATATAAAGCTTAACAGTACATACAGAATACTACAGTACTAGTTTCAGACAAACGACGGAGTTCTAGTACACTATCCGTTTGCGAGTCCTTCTTCAGGTTTGTCATTCTGTACTTATATCTTCATTAGAGTGAAGTGCTGCAAGCTCTAATGTGACTGTATATAAGCTTAGCCAATTATTATATACTGTAGACCCAGTCACATTAGAGCTTGCTATAGGAGCTCCCCAGTCACCAGAATAAGCGCAGTAGCATACATCAAAAAATTGTATAAGAATTAGCATTTTGAAATATGGCTTCACTTCCAACACAAGTTGGCCATTTGTGATAGGGAAAGTATATTTGTAATAGGGAAAGTAGGTGTTAGGCTTCTTTCTCTTCTTTTGACTCTATATGAAATGAATCTACTTGAATAAATGTAAGTTTAGCCTTTTTGCAATATACTTCTTGAAAGATTTATTTACTGCATTCAGTATCACGCTTCTATGACTGGGCAAAACTCTGCTATACGAACCAAGTATCCCAATCATGTGATCTTGGGTCAGTCGTACAGTCTCTGCTTAACCTACCTCATGAGTTTGTTGTGAAGATAAAAAGGAGGAGAACACTACATAACCAAACATACCGCCAACTTCTTCACTTCTAATCTGTCCTTCATCTTCCCCGCCTATCATCTCCCTCTTCACTTTATTTTTTTAATTTTATTTTATTCTAATTTACGCTGGTGTAGAGTCAAATCCCTTGAGAAATGCTCGTGAAATCCTATGGCACCTCTGCGCTCCATAAGACTCTACCTCAATGATCATTAATATAGCAACAAACATGTTTACCAGTTTTGCTTTTTATACGGTTCTTTGCTATTCTAAATGGCTGTAACTTCAAATTTAATACTTCTTATTCTACTTCGACTTATTGGTTGTATCTCTCTTTCCAGATGAATGATTATATTTAACTACATATGTCACAAGTAATGTAATTTTATGTTATCAATAACGTTTTAAAACAACAACAACAACAACAACAGCAACAATAATAATGGGTGTAGCAAACCCGTGCAAAGAACGGAACTGAGGGAGTCCCACCACTTCTAGCCAATTCAATGACATACCTGCCACACAGCTGGCCGACATGGCAACAATATATATGGAAATGGAGCCAACGTGGGTGTGGGAAAACAAGGCATAAAGACCAAAGAATGAAACAGCGCCGGCAACCATCCCCATGAACAGGAAGGCTCGGGTGGCATGGATATAAGCTGCAACAAGAGAGAAGGGGCAGAGCGGTAGGGGGGGAGAGGTTAAACATGCATTAATGAAACACAGCAGAAAAGCAAACCTGATGTGAGCATGTGTATGATTACACCCACGTTCTTGTGTGTGTGTTGTGTTTTAGCAATGTACAGGGTAGTACATGTGCAATAGCATGGTGCAATATGAACAGGAATCCAGATGTAAAGACAGTGGCAGCAGTATTGCTTTTTATAGTGTTTTATAGTCAAGGAATAATAGGGATTGGGAAGGACCGTGGCTCAGTGGCAGAGCATCTGCTTGGCACGCAGAAGGTCCTAGGTTCAATCCCCGGCATCTCCAGCTAAAAAGGGACTAGGAAGTAGGTGATGTGAAAGACCTCAGCCTGAGACCCAGGAGAGCCGCTGCCAGTCTGAGTAAACGATATTGACCTTAATAGACCAGAGACCTGACTCAAGATAAGGCAGCTTCATGTGTTCATGTGAATCACTGCAGAAGTCTACTGTCATACCCCTTCCACGCAACACATGCACATTTAATCCCAACAACAGAATTGCCTGATCAACACTTTGGTGTACCATGTCTTTACAAATTACCTTACCTTGCACTTGCATCCCATATGATAAACAAATGTTAGCTTTGCACATTTGCCACAATCCTGTGTGACTCCTGTCTGAACCCACTACCCAGTAGTCTGAAGCCAAGGCAATGATGAGCAGCAAGAGGCTTATGAAGGAGACGAAGCAGGCAGCGATATGCAGGCCTTCCATAGCGGATCAGGAGTGTGGTGACACGGCACAATGTGGATGAACCTGGGGGGGGAAACCATGGAGGTTGTGGCATGTGTATGGCAGCCCATGTAGGCAGGGGTCATTTCGTAGAAAAAGAGCTAGGTGAACTCATTAGCATAAATCATTAGCATATGCCACACCCCCTGACATCAGGGGCCCGGCGGTGGACCTGCAAGGCCAGCGGGAGTGCGAGGAAGCCCCGCCAAGGCCCTTCCTGGCCCCAGGCAGGCAGGGGTGGGGAGAGGCGGGGAGGAAGCAACTTACCCTCCCTCTTCTCCTGCCTCCTCCTGGCTGAATGAGGGCTGGAAGCGGGGCGGCCAGAAGCGGGGGGGGGGTTCATCATGTGCCCCCCCCCCCCGCCCCTCACTTGGGGGAACTGCGTTCCCCCGCGTTCCCCCCCGAAATGACCTCTGCATGTAGGTATACACACAGCAGTGACCATGTAATGGAAGATCTCTACAATGCTCCATGTGTGCAGAGAATTGCAGAAGGCTTAGGAGCCATAGGTGATGTTATCGTCACTGTAGGCTTCTGAGTAGGTATGGCATTTCTGCACTTGCATGGAATTTACATGGGCCTTCCTTGCCCCTTCCAATGCAGAAGAGGGTTGCCAGCACAGGATGGTATAATTCCTGGAGATTTGGAGAAGGCAGAGTTTGGGGAGGGGAAGGAGTTCAGGACTTGCATTTCTCCTAGTCTTTATGGTATAACATAGCTTCAAAGGGTATACCATAGAGTCCACCTTCTGAAATTGCCATTTCCTCCAGGAGAACTGATCTGTGGACTCTGGAGATCAGTTGTAATTTTGGGAGACCTCTGGGCCCCACCTTGAGGTTGGTAACCCTAATGCAGAGGTGTCTATGCCCTTTTCTGCATGTTTTTTTTTTTTTCAGTTCTGGCCCCATACTGCTTCAGTTTATCCCCCAATTTTCACATGCGTTTTTCTGCCTTTCACTTTCGATTCATTTTCCCCCCAACCGTGGTTTTTCTGGCTCATCTAAGATCACCTTTACCTCAGTCTTTTCCTGGAAACCAATTTTGAGTCAGTTGTTTCCTAGTGGGTAACGTTTCTGTCGGTTTTGTTTGTCCCACCCTCCTCCAGCACACATTTCAGGTTCAACCACTCCCCCTCCACACACACAAATAGGAGTGATATCATTTTTTAAAAAGCCATTAAAAATAAGTGCCATACCCTGGTGGAGCCCCAGGCCCTAGAGGACTGCCAGCCGTACTGGCAAAGGATTTAGGAGAAAAGCGAAGGTCTCTGTATAGAAATATTGCTTTCTGTTGCTTTATAAATGCACATGTTTTCTCCTGTGATGACATTCTGTATGACATGCTGTGTCTTTATTTCCTGTTGCAGGCCCAAATCGTCTAGTGTGAGACCAAATGGCCTGAACTAATAGCTATGCCACATACCTACATTCCTTCACACTTTTATGCTAAAAGCTAGACTTTAAGGCTCCACACTAGGGCACATGGCCCATGTCACGTACACCATGGAGAAGCTGGAAGCTGGGTCACCTGACTGCAGGTGGGCCCCCAAACTTCTAGCCTATCCCCAAACACACACACCCTGTCCACTCGTGATTGGCTGATGGCCACAGCTAATTATGACTGGAATTGGGGTATAATTCCGTTGATCTCTATGGGAGTGACCTCTCTTCTCTCCTCCTGCCATTGCTTGCTTTATTGCACCTGGAATGCTGTCCTTTGGGAAACAAAGAGCTGCTTTGTGAACTGGACCACATGCTTGTGCAAGATGGGATTTCTCTTCAAAATCCCTTGGTGCCTACTTGGACTATCTTGGATGTTCCTAAATTTGGGAACTATGAATCTTTAATGTGTAGTTAGGGCAAACAGCCCTAAGCGTTGTTAGTTTTGTGTCCTCTTATAGTCTGTTTGCTATGCTCTGTACTGAATAAAGATCATTCTTATTTGTAATTGTCTGAGGGTGTAATTGAACTCCAAGGCTAAATCTTGTGTCTAACGCTGACCACACAGAGCTACCACTGTGATAGTAATGTGTTAAGTCCCAGATGCCAACTAAGGGGTTGAATCTCTTCCCTTAGGAAAGGCAGGAACTCTTGGAAAGAGATTCTGGTGGCAAATTGTTGTGAAGACCAGAGAGAGTATAAACTATCTCGTGGTTTATTGTTTAATGTGCTGAAATACTGGATTCCCTCGCATTCCTGGACTGGACTGAGTGGGTTAATCCTGTACAGTCTCAGATATAGAATAGGTCTGACGTTTCACCACTGACAGAGCCTTCTTCCTCGCTTCAACAGCTGCTTTACGTTGTCTCTCTGTTATCTCCCAGCCAGTTGCCACCGACATCCTCCCCAACCTTCTTCTGCTTCTCTCCTTTTATCCCCTCCTTACTCTCTGTTATCCCTCCCCTTTCTCTCTTTAGTGATTCTATTGCTCCCATGACCTGCCACTCACCTCGTCTGCTTTCCCCATAGGATCTCTCTCCCTTGTTCCCACCCACCTGAGTTTCCTCATTATTCCCTTCCCTAACTGCTCTATCTAGGGGCGGGGCTACTTCCGGGGCAGCCGCCTGAGTGAATGACAGCATCTGTGATGCCTCCGGCCATCTTTCCTCCAGTAAGGTCGGGCCTTTCCATGCACTGCATAGCTGTGCTCAAGCATGTCTCTCCTGCATCCCTCGCCGGCCACTCGGGCTGGGCTCCTGCTTCATCTTTCCCCTTTCCCTCCCTGACACTTGACTTCGGGGTGTCGCTTTTCTCGGGGGAAGTGGGGGAAGTGGGGGTGGCAGCACGGCGGCTTCCAAGGGCTCGCCTTTGGTTCCTATAGTGGCAAGATGGCCCTCTGTTTTTCCTGTAGTGCTGTGAGTAAGGCAGGTGGTGCGCCAGTCCTGCCTCAGCGGCCTTGGAGTCTGCGGAGGAACCCACGGCGGGACAATAAGGAGTAGTATTGCCAATATCCAGGTGGAGCCTGAATTGCCCGGCAACAGAGATCAGTTCCTCTGGAGAAAATGGCTGCTTTGAAGGGTGGGCTTTATGGCATTACACCACACTGAGGTCCCGCCCCTCCCCAAACCCCTCCCTCCCCAGGTTCCACCCCCCAAATTTCCAGGGATTTCCCAACCCAGAGCTGGCAAGCCTAATACGGAGGGATGCTCTGACACCATCAATAATGGCACCGATAATGACACCACACTCCCTTGAAAACCCTAATCATTTAAGCCAACTGCAGAAGAATATAAACTGACACCACAAATGTAAAAATGTAGGGGGGGGGGGCAGACATTTCAAAGAACCCTGCTTAAAACAATCCCAATGCTTGTGGGTCGGCTCCCAAAAAAATCAGGATCCTAATTTTGGTTTACTGTTCATGCAGAATCAGAGCAGTGGTTCGTTAGAGAACAGTTTTGTATCTCTTTTCATGTTTGTGAATTTATGCTATTAATTCAACTATGTTTTGTTTAACAGGGCTTGGTTTGGCCGCGGCTACATAGCTCAGCTATACGGCTCTTATACTACAAGTGGTGGTGGGGGGAAGTGATGTCAAGTCACAGTCGACTTATGGCGACCCCGTGGGGGTTTCAAGGCA
This sequence comes from Gekko japonicus, assembly GCF_001447785.1. NCBI lineage: Eukaryota > Metazoa > Chordata > Lepidosauria > Squamata > Gekkonidae > Gekko > Gekko japonicus. Next base: position 299,945 of record NW_015172596.1, on the reverse strand, counting down.
AGAGATGTTTCAGAGGTGGTTTGCCATTGCCTGCCTCCACGTCACAACCCTGGTATTCCTTGGAGGTCTCCCATCCAAATACTATCCGGGGCTGACCCTGCTTAGCTTTTGAGATCTGACGAGATCGGGCTAGCCCGGGCTATCCGGGTCAGGGTATACTACAGGTAGAAGGTATAATATAGACACGGAGTGAAAGCCACCTGCATTTCAAGACATGTCAGGTAATTCTTGGAAACGCTGCCCACCCCCCAGCTTTAAAGAAAAGGTCCAGGTGAGAGTTAAGTCCCAGGGTGAAAACGAAGGAGGCAACAGAGGCTTCCAAAATGGAGCTTCACCCTTCTAAGCCCATTGATTTACAACAGCATGGAAAGTTTTGTTCCTGACTCTTCCGCCCTCTCCTTGGCCTGCCTCTGCAACTGATGATTCTCATGGATTTCTTCAATGACTTTTTAAAGCAGACAGTTGAGTTAATCCAGGAACTGAGGGTGAATTTAGAGACAAGGGTGTGGTACAGAAACATATTTCTAGCTGCCGTAAATGACGGCCTGCTTATTCAGGTTGTTCTGAAATATACCATAAGAGAATCAGTGCCTTGGGGAGGGGGGGTTGGGGAAGGTTGCTTAGATGGCAGAACCCCCGCCTCCCCTGCACATACCCAAGCCAGTTTCAGTCCTTCAGAATTTAACCACATGCTGAGTCAGTGGTAGTTTGTCAGGTACTGTTAAAAACACACAAAAAGGCATTGGCTAGCAGCGCACAAGTTTGCAGTTTTACATGGGTCCCCTCTATCGGATTGTGCTTTCTGTTGTTAAAGGAAACTCCCCAGTGTAGTAGAGATGGGACTATAAAGATTTCCCCCTTTTTTGATTATTCATATTTCTGTGGTTTTTATAGATTTATTCTTTAAGTAATATTTTATTAGAATGTTAGAAAGGCCTGTTATATAGAAGGCTTTCCTCTTGTAGGTCTGATATTGCTAGCAGACAACATAATAGGTACAAAATGTTGCAATCTCTGGGTTAGAGAAGATTTTAGTCTCGTATCAGTAAAAAAAATACTTTTGTTTGGGATATGAAAAATCCTTGCCCATTATCATTTAGATTAGGTTAAGTAAACACTTAGGTTTTACTTAGATTGACGCAGATATATGTTTCTTTACATCTGGCCAATCAGAGGATTATTACTCAAATTACCACTTTGTTTTCTAACCAATTATGCTCTTTGAATATTGTTTTCTTGGTGATGTCAGTCCATGTATAAAATATCATGTATTTCCTGAATATGTTCAGATTATGTTCAAGAAGAAGATGAAGAAAAAAAAGAAGAAAGTTGTCAACTTGTGATGAGTTATTGGGTACAATGGTTTTTCCTGTTAATTGAAGCATATTTCCTGAATATGCTGAGAAGAATGGACTATTTGGTCCAACTGTTTTCTTGTTAAGTGAAATAAAACATAGACCTTCCTCCTAATTTGACTTCATTTTTGACATGGAATCTAATATGTACAACACCAGTCTGTTTCAGGTGGCCACCTGTGTTGGTCTGCGGTAGAAGAATTAGATTCGAATCCAGCAGCACTTTCAAGGCCAGCAAGATTTCCAGGGTATAAACTTTTGGGAGTCAAAGCTCCCTTTCGTCAGGTCTCTAAAGAGAGGAGTTTTGTCTCTTCAGGTCTCTCCTGTAGAGACAATGCCCTCATACTCCCACACACATGATGCCGGATTAGCTGGCCATTTGGGAAGTACTCTTTGGAGGAGGCTTCTCTCTCTCCTTTTGACTGCAACCTGAGTGTGAAGTGAATCTACTTGAAGAAATGTAAGTTTACGTTTTTTGCAATATACTTCTTGGGAGATTTATTGACTGCACTCAGTATCATGCTTCTCTGACTGGGCAAAACTCTGCTATGGCTGTGGTCAGACATGCCATTTGGAATGGTCGAGAAGCAGTCCTATTCCATCCGTTGGTATTTGGCATAGAGTGGCTCAATTACACATTTCAGTATTATCCGTTCCACTGTGGGTGCAGCCCATCACTGCATGATCAGACGGCGGGCGAGTGGGGGTGGGGTTTTTTTGCCCTTTTGCACGCATGCACATGAATGAGGAATCAAACCCCCACAAAGAGTTCTCCATAGAGTTCTCCATGGACCAATTATGTGGTTATGCGCATATCGCCAAGCGGGGGGGGGGAATAGTGCTGAGTTGGGATGGAGTGAGCAGTCCCTCCCAACGACCTGGGTGTGCACTTGAGTGATCAGACTTGGGAAAATCTGTCCATGGCCCATCGGCAAGTGTTAGGAACGGACTTTCCTTGGTGTCTTTTAACTCTGTTTCTGTGGCAGGGCAGCACAGGGTGCCGACGGCTGTGGGACCTTTCCCAGGTGTTGCTGTGTGATCATGCCCTTTAGATCTGCCAGGCATCCGCAGCTAAGTTGGATCTAAAGGTATGTCTGACCGCAGGTAATATTAACCAAATATCCCAATACAGAGTACTGATTCGGTGGACTGAAACCAGCTAGTAGGATTTTGGGGGCTAGCTTTTTCAGGGTAAAGGCTCTGTGCCTGTCAGAGATCCTACATCACTCTGGTAGGGCTGCTGAGAACTACTGTGGACCCCTAGATAATCTGCCCCCTTCTCACACCATCCAACCCCAATGGCAGAATCACATGGAAATATGACTTGCTTGTCCCACGTGGACCCTTCTAGAATTCCCCCTCCCATTCTCAACAAACCTGGTCTCTGGTGCTGCCCAAAGTACACAGGTATACCCCCTTCCCCTGTTAATATTTACATAATTTTAATAAATTATTGAGCTTTTTTACTGTGTTTAATACAATGCAAAAGCCTGACTTTTTTTAAAAAAAAAGCACATTAAAGAGTTCTTAATTGTTAAATAGAGTGTTCTAAGCAGAATTTGAAAAAAAGTCTGCAGTCATCCCCAAATTTCTTATATGCAGGTTTTCAGAATCTTAGCCATGATGGATAAATGGAACCTCCATATTCTGAAGCAATCTATCTCTGAATGTAATGAGTTAGGACAGATCTTAAGAAAATATTGCTGCAGGCCTTTGGATCTATTGGAGGAACGGCTTGGAGCCAGATGAGGATTCTATAAAGAGAAAGAGATTCCTGTTCACCAAGAAGGACTGTACCTCCCCAGCCCCCTGCCCCAATAAATGCAGCTCCTTGGAGAAAAGGACCCCTAGGAACAGCTTGTGGGGTGATTCAAAGATCCGCAAGAATCACCCCCTTCCCTCCACAGAAATCCTTTGGTGGATCCAAGTCAAAGTAACTGAGTTATGCCTCTTCAGGAATTACTCTGTAGCTGTGAAATAGGCTACATATAAAATAGAACTCTCTTCTCTTTGGACAGGTCTGGATAGCAACACAGAACTGATTCATAACCTTACTTTTACATGTCTCTTCTTTAATTCTGCATTTATATAAGTATAAAAAAACTACAAAAAGCAGTACATGAATATTCTTACCTTTCCCTCAGAAAGACACTGTGCTTCCTTCATAAGCTCCGGGGATCCTCTGATGATATTGTCCATTTATGGCATTTTTAATGGGGTGGGGTGGAAAGAGCTGGCACCTCCTTCTTCTAAAATATACGAAAGCTTCCTGAAATAGGTCTGTCATTCCAGTTTGGAGTTCTCCCCCTCCCTTTGCTTCCTTAATTACTTCTCAGAACTCTTGAGTGAGTCAGTCAGGAAGGGCCACCATGAGTTGCCAACCTTCATGCAGGTCCTGCAGATAGGGATGCCAGCTCCAGTTTGGTAAATTCCTGGAGATTTGGGGTGGGGAGCCTAGGGACCATAGGGTTTAGAGAGGGGAGGGACTTCAGCTGGGTGTAATGCCATAGAAGTCACACTCCAAGGCAGCCATTTTGTTGGAACCGAAGGATCTTTTATGCTGTTTCATAGTTTCAGCTTTCAGAGAGGGACAAGAGAGAGTTAGAGAGAGAGATAGGCAGGGCACTGACCACCACCCTTCCTTTACTACTCTCTGATACTATCCCTTTGATCTTGGTAAATATGAAGACAGGATGTATTTTCATCCATCCTAACTAGTTAGGTAGATTAGGTATACTGTCTTTACTATAGTCAGGCAAACATGAGGACAGAATGTATCTCCATCCATCCTAGCTAGTTAGATAGTTTAGGAATACTGTCTCTACTCCCGTAAACATGAGGCCAGGCAAACATGAGGCCAGGATGAATCTCCATCCATCCTAGCTAGTTAGATTAGGAATACTTTCTCTACTATTTTCTATCTAGAAATGGAGTTCCTATATTAAACTCTTAGTGCAGTGATGGTGAACCTTTTAGAGACCGAGTGCCCAAACTGCAACCCAAAACCCACTTATTTATCGCAAAGTGCCAACACGGCAATTTAACCTGAGTACTGAGGTTCTACTTTAGAAAAAACAACTCATACATTAATTTAAGATGATCCAAACAAAGTAAGGAAAGCAATCCCAAATGCTTTCATTTACTTAAAATTATTTGGCAGAGAATTCAATACTTTAATGATGGTCTGGGCCTGGCTGGGGCGATGGCACACGTGCCCACAGAGAGGGCTCTGAGTGCCACCTCTGGCACCCATGCCATAGGTTCGCCACCACTGTCTTAGTAGTTTGAATAGTTAAAGAGAAGAGAGAAGAAGAGATTGGATTTATACCCCGCCTTTCACTTGGAGTCTCAGAGCAGTTTACAATCTCCTTTCCTTTCCCCTCCCCACAACAGACACCCTGTGAGGTAGGTGGGGCTGAGAGAGCTCTTTCCAGAACTGTCCTTGAGAGAACAGCTCTGACAGTACTATGGCTTTCCCCGGGTCATCTAGCAGCTGCAAGTGGAGGAGTGGGGAAGCAAACCCGGTTCTCCCAGATTAGAGTCTGCACACTTAACCAATACACCAAACTGGTTCCATGCCGGGCTTTTGTTCTCTTTTCTTGGAAAACATTGGTGCCTGAACTCTCAAGAGGGAAATGAAGTTCTCAATCTGTATACTGAAAAGTCATGAACTTTTAAACATTTTTAAAAGAATTTTGTCAAAGAGGTGCCAGAACTCTGTTCCAGCGCCTTGGCTCTATGTCTCTTTTGTTTCTTGCTTGCACCCACCCAGCCTCAGCCTAGCCAGATGGGCTCCCCTGTGTTTATAAGCCTAGAGCACTCTGCTACCATTCTCCTGGACCAAAAGGCAGCTTAAGAGCGTGACTCGTATGCAGGGCTATTTTTGAGCAGGAACGCACCGGAACGGTGTTCTGGCTGGCTTCCTCCTCAGGTTTTCCGGGCGCCCAGCAAGCTGCGGGGTGCCCGGGGAAGCCGATCCTGGGAGGGAAGGCAGAATCCTCTTTTGACTCCTTGATATCGCAGCCCTTGTTTTCCTGCCTCTCACTCAGGCTCGATGCTCTGATCTAGGCTGCTCCCAGGGAGACAGTTTTCCTCTTGCTACTGCGGTGGCTCAAGTGGTTAAGACACTGAACTGCAGGCTGTGGAAGGTCAGTAGTTCAGCAGTTCAAGACCCGGGTGCTGCATGACGGAGTGAGCTCCCATCTCTAGTTCCAGCGCCTGCCAACCTAGCAGTTCGTTGCAAGTAGATAAAAGGTACCACTTCAGTGGGAAGGTCACAGCGTTCCGTGCACCTTGGTGTTTAGTCATGCTGGCCACATGACCACAGAAATGTCTTCGGACAGCGCTGGCTCCTCGGCTTTGAAACGGAGATGAGCACCGCAACCCTAGAGTCGGATTCGACTGGCTTTCGAGCAAGGGAACCTTTACCTTTACCTTTACTGGAGTAAATGCAAAGGCATTCACAATGGCAATGGAGCATTCATTTTTTAAAATATATATATAATGTTTATTGAAAAATATTTTCAGCTGACATATGCACCAATCCGTACAAACAGTTAAACATATTAATCAACACAATACCACGAGTTCATACACATTTACAATAGTGTATGCAACTAAAACGACGACAGTGAATCCTACTAAAGCAATCGGAAATCCTTATCAGAATCATAACCTTATATCATTTATGGCGTCACAAAATTGAAAAGAAGAAGAGAGAAGAAACGAGTACTCAGACCTACGAGTATAACCTCAGATATGTAGCCATTCTGCATAGCTGGGATGTGTTGACAGTATGTCGTTTTCTGCGAAATATGCTGACAGCAAGAACCACTTGCGAATAAATCTAGAGTGGGACCCCATGCACCCTTTTGTGTGTGAATCATATGAATCTGCCACTTTGTCCATCACATAGTGATCCCAACACTTATTACGCCATTGAGAAATGGATGGGGGATCAGGATTTTTCCAGGAGGCAGCAATGGAGAGCCGCACTGTGGCTATTAGTGTGGCGGTTAGCTCGGAAAATCTTCACTTCTTGGTCATTAATGGTGTCCGTCGCGTTAAGTAGCAGTATAGCCGGGTCCAATGGAATGTTTTCTGATGTTATCTTATTTATTTCTCCCAGTACTTGGGACTAGAAGGCTTGCAGAATTGAGCAAGACCACCAGCAATGAAAAAAGAAGAAGAAGAAGAAGAGGAAGAGGAAGAAGAAGAGGAAGAAGAAGAGGAGGAAGAGGAGGAGGAGGAGATTGGATTTATACCCCACCCTTCACTTGGAGTCTCAGAGCGGCTTACGAACTCCCCTCCCCACAACAGACACCCTGTGAGGTGGGTGGGGCTGAGAGAACTCTGACACAAACTGCTCTTTTTCAAGGACAGCTGTGCCAGAGCTTGTGACTGACCCAAGGTCACATCAGCAGGTGCAAGTGGAGGAGTGGGGAATCAAACCCGGTTCTCCCAGATTAGAGTCCGCACACTTAACCACTACACCAAACTGGCTCTGGTGGCTGGTGGAACCACAACCTTTCCAACACTTAGAGCTATTTTGTGGATGCATGTGCTGCAGCCTAGCTGGGGAGAGATACCATCTGGTTATAGTTTTGAAAAATTGCAATCTTATATTGAAGATCCTCGGTTTGTTAGGGTGGGATCTCCAGATGCCAGACCATCGCTGTATGGACAGATTACCTTGCACATCTTTGTTCCAAGCTTTAATGTTGGGTAGAATCTTGCTTTTTTCTGTATCCCATATGATCTTATAGAGAAGTGAGAGCAGACCTTTCGATCCAAACGACGATTTGCTAAGAAGCGGCTCAGAGTTTGTTTTGGGCCGTGTGAAGGAGCCCATTTCCTTCACTCGATCTATTAGACTCCTGAGTTGACAATATTTTAACCAAGAAAGAGTGGCTTGCATTTTATCCTCAGGTTGTGTTTTTGACAAAAACGTTTCCTTTGTCAAGTCCTGTAAGCTTCTCAAGCCAGATGTTGTCCATGACGCAAAGGCACCCACTTCCAACCCCGGCGGGAACCATGGCTGAAAGGTATAAGTGGAGAGTCGAGAAATTTGGGGGGCTAACAGTTGTTTCTTCAAGTCCTAGATTTTAATGTTTGAGGCCAGGAAGGAATTATTTCTTAAGGTTACTGGTCTGCTTTTTGAAGAGTATATGGTGACACTAAGGGGTAGTTTTGTAGAAAAAGAGCTAGGGGAACTCATTAGCATAAATCATTAGCATATGCCACACCCCCTGACATCAGGGGCCCTGCGGTGGACCTGCAAGGCCGGCGGGAGTGCGAGGAAGCCCCGCCAAGGCCCTCCCTGGCCCCAGGCAGGCAGGGGTGGGGAGAGGCGGGGAGGAAGCAACTTACCCTCCCTCTTCTCCTGCCTCTTCCTGGCTGAATGAGGGCCGGAAGCAGGGGGCGGGGCTTCGTCATGTGCCCCACCCCCCACACCTCACCCGGGGGAACTGCGATCCCCCCCGAAATAACCTCTGTGACTGTTCAATGTGGAGCATTCATATAGTCATTTTCCCTGCACTTTCCTCTCACTGTCTCCCCCATGGCCACCATTCCCTTTCCCTCCAGTGGAGAACTTTGTTGTTGTTTTTAAAAAACAACAACACACACACAACAGAAATTACTAGATTGCTATTATGTTATAACTTTGATCTGGATAGCTCAGGCTAGTGTGGTCGCATCAGATCTCAGAAGCTAAGCCGGGTTGGGCCTGTTTAGTATTTGGAAGGGGGACTACCGAGGAATACTAGGGTTATGATGCAGAGGAAGGCAGTGGCCAGCCACCTCTGAATGTCTCTTGCCTTGAAAACCCCACAGGGTTCCCATAAGTTAGCTGTGACTTGATGGCAAAATAAAATAAAATATAAAATAATGTTATAATGATCTGTTGCAACAATGTACTAATTACCAAATTTCATTTAAAAAAAGACTCCATCCATTTTTATTGCTGAGTTATAAGGGAAAATGGTAGCCCATAGCATTGTGCTAGCTCCCAGCTTTCTTTAAAAAATCTCCAAAACCCTCTCTGGCCCTTATTATTGCTGAGTTATAAATGGACATGGGCAGCCTGTAACAATGTACCACTATGCTAATGAGTAACAATGTCCTGCCTGTAACAATGTCCAAATATGCTAATGAGTATCTCCTGTTGGGTGTGGCCTGTTATGCTAATGCATTTGTGCTGGGCTTTTTCTACGAAAAAAAGCCCTGACCATATGGCATTATGTCCTACTGAAGCCCCTCCAACTCCCAAATGCCCACCCTCCCCAGGTTCAATCCCCAAATCTCCAGGAATTTACCAACCCGGAGTTAGCACTCATAACCACCTCAGAGGGTTTGCCGTTCTGGCCACAATCTTTTTTCCTACCCAGGTTTCGCACTTCTGGGTTCGGAAATTCCTTGGAGATTTGTGGGCAGAAGGGGTGGGCAGAGTTTCAGAAGGGGGGGGGGAAGCTCAGCAGAGATGTGACCTATAGAGTTTGGGCTGCACGTCCTGACCTGGAAACTATTGGGAGGCTGGGGTGGGGGGCATGAAGGTGGCTATTCAGGCCCGTAGCTCCGCCCCCTTAGGCACAGCCCCACAAATGTTTTTCCTGTAAATGCTTTTTTCAGACATTTTAAAACTTTTTAAAAAGGCATGCACTCCTTTAAGCAAAGTGGGGTGCTGTAGCTGACTAATTCCTGCACTGAGCAAGGGGGTTGGAGTAGGTGACCTCCAGGATCCCTTCTAACTCTGTGTCAAGAAACTGGTCTCTTTTAAGAGAGTTTTTCTGCCTAGGTGTTAGCTTTCTTGACTATAGAAGTCATCATCCTCCACCTGCTGACTTGTGAACAGAATTGTTGCTTAGGCGGGCAGAACTAATTAACTTGCAGCAGCTGAGAAGTGGTTGACAACTTGCAATTTAGAGATCTATCCTGGTAACAGCTTTCTATTGGCTAAATGGCTTTTTTCCTGCACTGAGAACTTCAGCCCCACCAGAAAAAACTTTGCCCCACAAGCTACAAAATTCTGGCTTCGGGCCTGCAGCTGTTGGTGATAGTGTGCTGACACATCCAGGAAAAAAACTGGATATGACATCAGGCCTCTCTAGGAGTCGCTGGAAACTCTTAGAATTTCTGGCTATTCCTAGAGAGGTGCGACATCACTTCCGAGTTTTTCCTGGATGTGATGTCACATCATTGGCCTGATGGCATTTTTTCTGTCCTTCTGCCACTCACAGGTCACCCTTGGAGCCTAAATAGAGTCGACCATCTGAAGCTGCAGTTTTCTTCAGGACAACTGACTCCTGTAGTCTGGAGTTCAGCTGTAATTCCAGAGGCTCCCCAGACCCCCCCGAAGGCTGGCAGTCCTATTGCCACCTCTTTTGACCTGTGGCATATTCAGGGGAAGGGGTTCGTATCTCCCCTGCAAGGGTCTTTCAAATCACAGCACTTTTGCCACCTCCATAAAAACAAATGCGGGAAAGTGCAAGCCCTCCACAGAGAAAACCGTGTGTATGTGGGTGGGTGTTTATATGTGTAACTTGTTTCCCTCTCAAGCTGAGCCTACGGGGAGGGCGGGATAAAAATCTAAATAATAAATAAATAAAAAAAGCTTTTTCATGTTGCCACCTTCTCTCTTCTCACTGCAATTGAATGGATCACAATGGCTCCTCTTGTGTAGAGCCAGTTTGGTGTAGTGGTTAAGTGCGTGGACTCTAACCTGGGAGAACCGGGTTTGATTCCCCACTCCTCCACTTGCGTTTCTGTCAGAGCTCTCTCAGCCCAGCCAACCTCACAGGGTGTCTGTTGTGGGGAGGGGAAGGTGAAGGAATTTGTAAGCCGCTCTGAGACACCTTTGGGTAGTGAAGGCCGGCATACAAATCCTTCACATTGTTTGTTGTTGTTGTTTTTAAACATTGCTGACCCTCTTTTCTCTAAACGGGTCCCCCACAAGGCTAAAAACAATGTTGAAAAACAATCTGCCACAAGCCTTAGAACAATAGAATCTCTGAATAAGTCTGATCTGGCTAGCCAACCTAAAAAACCCTCAAAAGAATTTTGCCTCACTATACAGGGTTGCCAGTTTGGTGTAGTGGTTAAGAGTGGCAGACTCTAATCTGGAGAACTGGGTTTGATTCTCCACTCCTCCACATAAAGCCAGCTGGGTGACCTTGGGTCAGTCCCAGCTCTCTCAAGAGTTGTTCTCTCAAGAGCAGTTCTCTCAGAGCAGTCTCAGCCCCACCTACCTCACAGGGCGTCTGTCATGGGGAGGGAAAGGGAAGGGAAGGAGACCGCTCTGAGACTCCTTTGGGCAGTGAAGGGTGGGGTATAAATCCATCCTCCTCCTCCTCCTCCTCCTCCTCCTCCTCTTCTTCCTCTTCCTCTTCTTCTTCTTCTGGAAATTCCTGGAGATTTGGGGGTGGAGTTCAGGGAGGAAAGGGACGTCCACTGGGCATAATGTCACAGCATCCACCCTCCAAAGCAGCCATTTTCTTCAGAGGCACTGATCTTTGTGGTCTGGAAGGAAGATTGGCAGCCCTACTCACCCCATTTCTTTGAAATTCGGTGAGTGTTGCAAGCCACCTCGAGTCCCCGTTGGGGAGAAAAGTGTCGTATAAACGAAGGGAATAGAGAACTAGATCAAATCTGCCACTTAGGCTTGCTGTGTAGCATCTTGTAAAGCTTTCAAAACCATGTGCCCTTTTTATTTCATAATAATAATAATTTTGTACAGAGCAAACATTAAGAGAAAATGCAACACTCGGTCCCCCAAAAGGGGACTTTCCATAAAACACGGCAATGCAATTGAGGCGACTTGTTTGAGCAGCGGAATTGTTGGTTTTTGAGAAACTTTCACAGAAAGAGGTGCTTCATACGATTGTCCCAAAAAGACTTTGATGATGGGATTCACCAAGCAGGAGACAGATGGGGATAGAGGGCCAGTCACCCTTCCCCACTCCTCTGGCAGGGCTGCCTAGGAAAACCCGTTCTGAATCCAAACTCTTTCTCTTGCCCTCAGAGTTATGCTGTCTATTTGGTATTAGTCCAACTTGCTTCAGGGTATGTGCTTTCGGTGCCTTGTTATTACTGGCTTCTCTCCAGAACCCATCCCAAAGAAGTCTGTCTGTTTCCATACTCAGGCCGCTGCAATGAATACGGCTTTGAATGTTGGTCCAGAGGTCCCAGGGTGTGCTTTATAAGCAAGCCCACCTGTCAGGAGAGAAAGCCACACGATTAAGCTGAGAGGTGAAGCACTGTGTTGCCAACCTCCAGGTGGGGCCTGGATATCTCCAGGAATCGCAACTGATCTCTGGGTCACAGAGATCAGTTCCCCAGGAGAAAATGGCAGCTTCCAAGAGCAGGACTATAGCAGGGGTCCCTAAACTTTTTGATCCTATGCTCCTTTGGAATTTTGACTAGGGTTGCCAACTTCCAGGTGGGAGTCAACCATCAATGCAGAGGTCATTTGGGGGGGATCGCAGTTCCCCCAGGTGAGGTGCGGGGGCGGGGCACACGATGAAGCCCTGCCCCCTGCTTCCGGCCCTTCTTCCGGCCCTCATTCAGCCAGGAGGAGGCAGGAGAAGAGGGAGGGTAAGTTGCTTCCTCCCTGCCTCTCCCCACCCCTGCCTGCCTGGGACCAGGGAGGGCCTTGGCGGGGCTTCCGCGCACTCCCGCCGGCCTTGCAGGTCCACCGCCGGGCCCCTGATGTCAGGGAGTGTGGCATATGCTAATGAGTTATGCTAATGAGTTCCCCTAGCTCTTTTTCTACGAAATGACCCCTGCATCAATGGATGTACAGCGTATGCAAGTATGCAAACCACCAAACCAATACTGTACAAATAAAGTATTAGACAAGAAATTGTGTCCTTAAAATGAATTAATATATTTTTTACAGTCCTTTTTCACAGAAGTTATTTACCACTCCCTTTTTGTCTCTGATCACAATCACAAATAAAGCAGCTACGGATCGCCTAGGTTGCCGTCCGTTTCTTCTGACTTCTTCAGGCCGCTGTCTCAATGGTGGAGCCCCAAAAGCTCTATCTTGCTTCAATTCGGCTCTCCTGCTGGAAGAGTGGCTCAGGAAGGATGGCTCCAGAGCAAAATAATTCCTGCGGCAACCAAATCACTCCCTCACAACTTTAATGCCAGTCGCTCACAGAGCAGCATTTTTGCTCACAGGACTCCACAGCTTAGAGGGAGCATTGTGGCAACCACAGACTTGTGCTACAAAAGCCAGCCCGGGCTCTAGCTGATGCCAGTTGTGCTACCGCAAGCCAGGAACCTTTTCATTGTAAACCGCTTTGAGCAATGACAAAAAGTGGTATAGAAATACAGTAAAGAAGTAATTTCTCACACACCTGTTGCAAGGAACAGAGGACCGGAGGCCCAGCCCAAAGCAAAGGACCATCCAAACGATGCATGTGTCCAAGAGCTGTAGAGATGGACATACACTCCTGTGAATACAGACATGGCAAGCAGGGCACAAGTACCTAGGACCACAGAGAGGGAGGGAGGGAGGGAGGGAGGGAGAGAGCATTAATCAACACTCCTTTTGGGAGATGGGCGTTTCTGCAGAGTTACCAGCTGTGCCTCTCTATGGAAAAGACCTTTTGGGAGTCTATGCTGGATACAAATCTTCGGAAAGAAAAATCCTGCCTCCGAAGTCCATTTAGTTTCCCACAGTGGCCAAGCACAAGCAGACCGTTGGGTGTTGCCTTCGCCCACTGGTAACCCTCCGAGCAGTTGGGATCCGGTGGCATAGTGCAAGTTCTATTTTGTCATCATGGCTACCCTGACATAGATGTCTACTAATATATCTAATCATGTAATCTTATTTTCTCTTTGAAATTTAATGGTAGAGCGGGCGAGATGGATTTGATTAGCAAAACTAGGCGGGAGTTGAAGGGTTAACTGGGGCTGGGAAAGCCTGCAAAGGGCATTGGGTAGATGGATAGCGCTGTGTGATCTTCAGCTCTGGCAACAAATTCCACAAGTTAATTGTGCGTTGTCCATGTGTGTATAGTAAGGCTTCCCGCTTTAGTGGGAGATAGGGATCCCAAGTCCCCCCGGGGGGTGGGGAAAACCCTGCCCCAGAGGCCCGTTCCCCGGTGCCACCGAATCGGGCCCCGGGGGGAACTCTGCCCCAACGTGCGCGTCACCCGGAAGTGACGGGAGGACGCCAGGCATGCTGGGGGTGGGGCCACGGCCATCCAAGGGAAAACTCTATGGTTTTCCCTTGTATGGCCGTGGCCCCACCCCCAGCGTGCCTGGCGTCCTCCAATCACTTCCGGATGACGTGTGTGCAGTGCGCGCACCAGACGCCGGCCGGTAGCTCCCCGCTCCTGGCGAAAATCCACTTGGCAACCCTAGTGGGAGACCCCCTTCCCCCGATATGAGGCCTGGGGTTTGATGATCTTGCTTATCATGCCATCTATTGTAATATTGCTTTTTTACTGCTTCATTGTTTTATGGACTACATATTGTAAGCCGCCCTGAGCTGACTTAAATTTGAAGAAAAATGTGTTGCTCACCAGCCCAAATACCCACTTTTATGGCTACTGTTTTAAAAATACTAAGGGGGGGGGGGGGTTTATGCCCTTGCATGTTATTGTTGGAGTTAGTGACTCGACATGCCTGGACGGGGGGGGGGGGGTGCGCTACATCACTCTGTGTACAAGCGTTATTTCCTTGAATTGGATTTCTCTCACTTTGTCTTAATCTGAGAGCTGCCCTCTCATTCCTCCTCTCTCTGGGTGTTCTTTGTTCTTCTCCCCACTTCACATGGATTTCACATGGCTTTTCATGGAGTCACAGGCCTCTACGGGTTTTCTCCTATAGAAACAGTGCCCTCATTCTCCCGTACACATGTTGCCGGATTAGCTGGCCATTTGTGACAGGGAAAGAACTCTTTAGATTCGGCTTGTCTCTCTCCTTTCAACTGCAACTTGAATGTAAACTGAATCTACTTGAATAAATGTAAGTTTTTACTTTTTGTAATATACTGCTTGGGAGTTTTATTAACTGCACTCAGTATCACACTTCTATGACTGGGCAAACTCTGCCATATTAAATCAAGTATCAATTGTTTTTATGCGTGGTTGTTATGGAATGGTCTAGTGTAGTGGTTAGGAGCACAGACTCTAATCTGTGAGAACCGGGTTTGATTCCCCACTCCTCCACATGCAGCTGCTGGTGTGACCTTGGTTCAGTCACAAGTTCTCGACAGAGCTCTCTCAGCCTCACCAACCACACAGGGTATCTGTTGTGGGGAGGGGAGGGAAAGGGAAAGGAAATTGTAAGCCACTCTGAGGCTCCTTTGGGAAGTGAAGAGCGAGATATAAATCCAAACTCTTCTTCAGGGGTCATTTCATAGAAAAAGAGGTGCAGGAGCTCATTAGCATAACTCATTAGCATAACTTATTTGCATATGTCACACACCCCGACATCACCGGAAGTGTGTCAGAAGGCAACACCCACCGCGCAGGCTCCACTGGACTGTTTTGGATTGCTAATTATTGGGGGTGGGGGGGAACGTGCAGATCTGTCCTCACAGAGGAGGGAGAGCTTGTACTTGAATAAAACTTGGTCTTAAAGGTGCCACTGGACTGTTTTGGACCGGGGAGCTGGGGGGCTCTGCAACTTACCTGGCTGCTTCTTGCGCTGACTGAGGGCTGCTGGGAGCAGGGGGTGGGGCTTGTTGCATGTGCCCGCCCCCTGGGCTCTTTACTGCCGGAGCTCTGCTCCTGTGCGCTCCTGCAGGAAATGACCCCTGCTCCTCTTCTTGTTTTTGTGCTCTGGTGTTTATGGTTTATTTTGCTGTTTTACTATTTGATCCTAGCGTCTTACTTGTGAGCCGCCTCAAGCACATCTCTGCAGAGACAGCCCAGCACGTGCATTTTCTAAATATATAAATCCCACGGAACAATACAGACACTGAAGCACAGAAATCTGCTTCTCCTGTACACGTGTCTCTTCTTCCACATAATACCTGCAGTAAAGCTGGCTATGGCTGCGATCTTGGTCGTCGAGACGGAGCCAACGAAGGGTTGGCAGAATGAGGCGCAAAGCCCAAAGAAGGAGACTGCTCCCGCGAGCGCCCCCAACACCATGAAGCCTCGGGTGGCGTGGATATAATCTATAGGGGAGACAGAGAAGAGGGAGGGAGGGAAGGCATTTATCATGGCACAAATGGCAACAGTGATCACTGCGGAAGAGTCCTGCCATACCTGCTCTCACCCAGACTCGACCCTGGCATCGCCAATTAAGATCAGCGAAGGCGTTTTCCTGTCCCTCCGGGACGTTTTCTGCAGTGTCAAGTTACCTCCTGCCTGCTGTTCTATTCATCCGTGGCTTTCCTTGGTTTCCGCGGATGATTTCTCCTTCCCAGTTTGCTCCCTCTTGCACTGCAGCAGGGGATCTCCTGGAAACAGGGTATTTGGATGCTGCACGCCAAGAGGGGGGAAACTGCGTTTTTGCTCCCAGGAGGGAGAAATCATCTGCAGAAACCAGGGAAAGCCCCGGATGAACAGAACAGCAGGCAGGGGATAACTTGACACCACGAAAAACGTCCGGGTTGCCGTCTTCACTAGGATCACCCAGTGGGATTAGTTCATACCTTTGTGCATAGATGAGGTGGGTGAACACATGAACACATGGAGCTTCCTTATATGAATCAGACCATTGGTCAGTCAAGGGCATTTCCCAGACTGCCTTAAAGTTCTGTTTTCATTCCCCGATGTTACCAGGTTTTCCTCCCCTCTTACATCCAGACAAAAAAATATTACAATTCCGCAGGGCCTGCAAGACGGAGCTCCTCCACCAGGCATTTGATTGAGAAGCCACATATGACATCTTATTATAAAATTAGAGTCTACCTTGGAATTTCACCATCAGCTATTGCTATTACTGACTGATCCCTGTTATGGATAATACTTGAAAATCGTGTTTTGTTGTCTCACATATGATATCTATGTACAGCACCTTAGAAGTGTTTTATGTTTTTAAATCTGTTTTAAATTTTAATGTACACCGCCCTGAGCCTGCCTCTGTGGGACGGGTGGGGTATGAAGCTAAATAATATTTAATAATAGTCATCATCATCATCATAACAATGCGGTCCCAGTTCTTCCCCATTTCCCCCCGTTCTTTTTAAAACTGCTTTCTTAATTATTATTTAGAGCCAGTTTGGTGTAGTGGTTAAGTGCGCAGACTCTAATCTGGGACAACCGGGTTTGATTCCCCACTCGTCCACTTGCACCTGGCTGGATGACCTTTCTGTCAGAGCTCTCTCAGCCCCACCTACCTCACAGGGTGTCTGTTGTGGGGAGGGGAAGGGAAAGGAGTTTGTAAGCCGCTCTGAAACACCTTTGGGTAGTGAAGGGCGGGGTATAAATCCAATCTCTTCTTCTTCTCTTCTTCTTTCTCCCATACTTTGTATTTTCATTGTGAAATAAACTCTCAAGGAAATCTCTTCCTGGGAATCTGAACATTTTCCCCCACCTTGAGGACTGCTGCCTCAATCTGCCCAGAAGGGGCGGTTTTGAGCAGGTTTTAAAAAAAATAATGGTATGCCAGTGGTGAAACGTTTCAGCACTGGAAGGCACCTGCGCTGAAACAAGCTGTCATTCCCATTGAGAGTGCCGACACCAGCAGCCAGAGCAAAAACCCTTGGAGCTCTTTTCATCGGGGGAAGGGGTGTGTAAACTCTTCCAATGCAAAAGGGGAAAGGGAGGCCGCTCTGAGGGGAAGGGGGGGATCCAGAGCGGTCTTTAGTCTTTCTAGACGAGATTGGGGTTGCAGGCAGTGTTCCCTCTAAGCTGAGTTAGTGCGAGCCAGCTCACAGTTTTTCTCACCTCCGGCTCACACCTTTTTGTCTTCGTTCAGGAAGGACGGCTCCGGAGCAAAGTAATTTATGCAGCAGCCAAATCATTCGCTCACAACTTCAATGCCAGTAGCTCACAAAGTAGAATTTTTGCTTACAAGACTTCACGGCTTAGAGGGAACATTGGAACTTGGAGGTGTGGGGTCCGATTAAAAGGCATGCCTGCAACCCCCGAAAGGCACAGATGACAGATCCTCTGAGTACATGTCTCCTAGAACCTGCTGCAGCGCTTCAGCACATGTGCAAAACAAAAAAAAAAGCAGGGGAACAATCTTCAAACGTTAATCTGAAGAGCCACATCCAGGGGTCATTTCGTAGAAAAAGAGGTGCAGGAGCTCATTAGCATAACTCATTAGCATATACCACACCCCCTAACCTCACCGGAAGTGTGTCAGAAGGCAACACCCACCGCTCTGGCTCCACTGGACTGTTTTGGATTGCTAGCTATTGGGGGTGGGGGGACGTGCAGATCTGTCCTCGCAGAGGAGGGAGAGCTTGTACCTGAATAAAACTTGGTCTTAAAAGTGCCACTGGACTGTTTTGGACCGGGGGATTGGGGGGGGGGCTCTGCAACTTACCTGGCTGCTCCTTGCTCTGACTGAGGGCTGCTGGGAGCAGGTGGTGGGGCTTGTTGCATGTGCCTGCCCCCTGGGCTCTTTACTGCCCCCTCTGAGTGCCACCATTCCCAGAAAAGGGAAGATCTTACCTTGCACCTTGGCTCCAAATATTTGGCACACGGTATATTCGCAGACTTGCCACAGGCCAGTGTGTCCAACAGATTCCACCCAGTAGTCTGAGGCCAGGGCAGCGAGTAGTAGCACAAAGCTGAGGAGAGAGCCGATTGCAGCGCTCACCTGCAGGCAGCCCATGGCGAGGAATGGCCGGGCCTGGGGACTGTACAGCGCAGCTGGGATGGACCTGGCGAAAGAAGACAGTTCGTGTTATTCCAGGGCAGCTGCCGCTCATGTTGAGCGAAGCAGTACGAGTTGCCACTGTTCTAGCCAAGGTCGATTTCACGTGGGTGCGTTTTTTTCCAAAGAAGGGAGAGCACTGTTCAGGCGCAAAAGGATGTCACCATCAGTCTGTGCAGATAAAAACTCAGACCCCAATCCCCCACCCTCAAGAATTCAAGGAGTAGGAGAAAAACTGACCAGGAAATGGCCTCCATAGTGACACTCTAGGAATTTCCCCCATGTCTCTATGGACTTTGAGAGCCAGTTTGGCATAGTGGTTAAGAGCGGTGGACTCTAATCTGGAGAACTGGGTTCGATTCCCCGCTCCTCCACATGAAGCCAGCTGGGTGACCTTGGGCCAGTCACAGGACCTCAGAGCTGTTCCCTCAAGAGCAGTTCTCAAAAGAGCTCTCTCAGCCTCACCTACCTCACAGAGTGTCTGTTCTGGGGAGGGGAAAGGAAGGTGAGGTGGGGTATAAAACCAACTCTTTTTCTTCTTCTTTACCATAGAGATGAGGGGAAATTCCTAGAGTGTCATGAGAAGTGTCATGAGAAGTGGTGTCACATCCTCCCCAAACTCCACCCTCCCCAGGCACAATTCTCAAAATCTCCCGGCATTTGACCAGGTGGTGCTGGCAACCCCAGCTGCAGACAGCTATCACTCTAGTTGTGAATTAGATTACACAAATTAGAGAAAGTTTAAAAACGAGAGCATAGTTCCATACCATAAACAAAGCCAGATCACAGAAACTGGCAGATAATGTAAAATGACATACAATGTGAAATGCATGCAATATGAAACGACAGCGTCATATTTACAAAAGCAATGCAATAAAACCAGGATTCTAGGTACAATGAACAATGCTGGTTAGAAAACAATAAAACATGCAATGAACAACGTAATTGACATTGCCTAATTCATCACTAGCTAACCAGGCACAGAGCCAGGATTTTGTAGTTTATGGGGCATATTTTTTTTCTTCTCGGCTGCCATTATGATGCACATGTGAACACTGAGAAAACAGAGGAATCAACTGTCAATACACGTGTACCAGGATTCTTTTTGTGCAGTTCATTCACTAGGGTTGCCAGCTCTGGGTTGGAAGATACCGGGAGATTTGGGGGTGGAGACCGAGGAAGACAGGGTTGAAGGAGTGGTGGGGTATAAGGCCATGGAATCACCCTTCCAAATCAGCCATTTTCTCCAGGGGAACTGACCTCTGTTGCCTGGAGATCAGTTGTAACCCCAGGAGATCTCCAGCCACCACCTGGAGGTTGGCACTGATATCCATGTGCTTGTCTGCTCACTAGTGAACAGCAACACAAATGTTTCCTGGCATCAATAGACAACCAGGAGAAAATCAGCTACCCCAAATACCAGACAAGATCTGCCTGCTCAACTCCCTTGCCGACATGCATCTAATTTGTGAGAAAACCACGCTGTTTCGTGTGCAATTTAGCATTCTATTCTAATTTTTAAATGCTTTTTATGCTTTTGGAGAAGGTCTCAGACTCACTGGAGAAGACTCTGATGCTGGGAAAGATTGAAGGTCAAAGAAGACGGGGACGGCAAAGGATGAGATGGTTAGACAGTGTCATAGATGCAACGAACATGAAATTGAGCCAACTTCAGAGGACGACGGAAGACAGGAAGGCCTGGCGTGACCTGGTCCATGGGGTCGCGAAGAGTCGGACTCGACTGTGCGACTGAACAACAAGCCATTATGTATGTAAAATAATTCAATTTATTCCCAGTACATCAGTTATAGAGGAAGCAGCATATTCATAATTATTAAATACACATAAGAAGATTATCCGCAGCACTTTGTATTAATGCCCTTATCTCTAAACGCTGCAAAACCTCCATGTTCAGCGGGAGTCTGCCGTAAATGTGGGAAAGTTAACAATAGGGGGCGGTCTGTGGCTGCGCGGTAGAGCCTTTGCTTTGCACTCAGGATGTCCCTGTCCCTGTCCCTGATCTGCATGGGCTGGCGTTGGCAGAAACAAATTACACAGACTGTCCTCATGACCGTGTCTGTAGCTTCCAGTGTTCCCTCTAAGCTGAGTTCGTGTGAGTTAGCTCACCGTTTTTTAGCCTCCGGCTCACACATTTTTGTCATAGCTCAGGAAGGAGCTGATTTATGCAGCAGCCAAATCGCTCGCTCACAACTTTAATGCCGGTGTTGTGTCCTGGGAACCGCCACTAGGCAGTGGCCAGGCGAGCAGAGCTTGATTCCTAAAGAACAATAGAAGCTAGGCTCCTAAGGTCCACTAAGGGAACCAATAGAAACCTTGGCGGGAGATTCAAACCCCCCAATGGGATCCAGGGGTGTTTCCTTGGATATGTATATAGTTGGCCACTTGGCCGTTTGTCTTTGTCTTTTGTAGTGTGAAGTACTGAGTAAACGCGTGTTCCTTATGTCGTTGTCCGTGTCGTGATGTATCGAACTGAGTACTTTACAGCCAGTAGCTCACAAAGCTGAATTTTTGCTCACAGGACTCCACAGCTTAGCGGGAGCATTGGCGCTGGCCCTGGATAAGGGTCCTGGATAAGGCTAGCCCTGGATAAGGGTGGAGGTGGCTAAACCCTGTATGTGGAACTGCGCTGCATGCAGCGTCTGTCATGTGGCTTGCATATGGGAAAGTATTTTAATTGCCGTGAATTCACACACTCACAGCAGCAAGCCAGGTTGAGGGATGCCAGATTTCTATGGGTAGAGATTCCGCGTCTGCAACATTCTCAGAGGCCGTCTGCCTCTCGATATCAGGCTATCAGCCCAAGGGCTTGTGCAGTGGTTAGAGTGTTGGATTAGGTAGGGTTGGCAGGTCTGTCGGAAATGCTGGTGGGGGGGGGGATGTTCTTGGAGCCAGAAGTTTTGTCACTAAGCGTGCCCATGCTACTGTCGTGTGATGGGCTTACGTCACCCAGAAGTGATGTAGGCACATTGGGGGTGACGCTCTGGATGTTTGGGCAAAACTCTATGGTAAAATCAACCTCAAACCAGCCTCAAAACCAGAGCATTGCCCCCCCGCCCCCGTCTCTGATGTGCCTCAGTCACTTCTGGGCGATGTAAGGCACATCGTGGTTATTTCTGGCAACATCACTGGGGTTTTTTGGCAGGGGGATTTCCTCCCACCAGCCAGCTTGCCGGCAGCAGGCAGAAGCCCACAAAACCCAGTGGATCCCCCACCCCCAACTGAGGAATGGCAACCCTAGGATTAGGAGATGCAGCTTCAAATCCCCACTCTGCCATGGAAGCTTGTTGGGAGACTGTGGTCCATTTTGCATCTGGTGTTCACTCCACAGTTTCTCAGCACTCGACCTTGTTTCCCCTTGCCTTGGAATATCTTTTTTCATTCAATCTGGTATGCAGAATTTCCCGTGTCAGTACTTGCCTCAGCTCCTGAGCCAAGTAATTCACGGCAAGGTGATAAATACAGAGGGGGAAATGGGGAGGGGGACTGATGGAGATCAATGAAGCAGTGCCAAGTTGTCTGCTTATTGTTCCCTTCGAATCAGAAGCAGGGGAAGGAAAAGGTGCTGCTCAAAACTGCATTCAGATACCCCGGGGCCATGCCGTAATGACTGCAAAGTCACCCCTGAAAGGCCATAGATCTATGCAGAGGGTACCATAAGACCTGATGATCAAAGAAAGCGAAAGCAGCATGCAGTGTGGAGGGAGAGTAACCTCCCAACGTGGCCGTGGAGAAATTGCAGGGAAACAGGCGGGTGCAGAATCAGCCTGCAAGTTCGAATTTCTCTCTCAGCCTGCTCTACCTTACAGGGTGGTTGTTGTTGTTGTGAGAACAAAATAGAGGAGAAGAGAATGATGATGTACACAGCTTTGGTGCTCCTTTGGGAACAAAAGCAGGGTCTGTGATGCATATCTAAATAAATAATTAAGATTTAAAAAATGCTTCTTGGGATCTCTGGATTGCTGCCTTGAGTATGTATTATGCCATTTTGTGCAGTGGAAACAGATTGTATAAAAAGGGGACAAAGACGTCTAACAGCAACAACAAAATCCTGCTTCCCTGCCTGAGTCCAATACCAAACCAGAGTTGCATAAACTTAAGATTCTTTTTCGCAATTCTAATATTTGCATAGTCCCCTCTCCACCTGCCTGTAAACTATAAGGGGAAAGATCACACTCTGCCCATGTTCCTCCTTACCTGCCTCAGGATCACTTCCTGGATTCTTTTTCGTGCTGGAACAAGCTCTGGCACGCTCTGACTCCATCAGCCATGGCAGAGAGTTTTATCAGGAATGGGCAGGATTGGCTCCTCCCTCGGCCAAAGTCCACAAAACCTCACTGGGATGGTTCTCATCTCCCCCCACCCATCCCTTTGTCCCATCTTTCTCATTTCCTCTTGGGCCTGAGCCAGTGCAGGGTCTTGGTTAAAAATTATCTTCCAAGCCTCTTATGCTTGGTGTGCATGGCCAAAAGTAGGGATGCCAACCTCCAGGTAGGACCTGAGGAGAGGGTTGCCAGGTACCTTCTGGCAACCAACAGGAGAGAGGTGACTTACCATCTGACATACAGCGACACGTCTACATCACTGCCCACATGACCCGGAAGTGATGTCATCATGTCTGGGACGTCGGGAGGAGGACGGTCTGGTATTTTGGGCAAAAACTCCATGGTACGTTTGGCTTCTGTCATAGAGTTTTTGCCCAAATACCAGACCGTCATCCTGACATCCCAGACGTGATGACATCGCTTCCGGGTCATGGGGGCAGTGATATAGACATGTCACTGCACGTTGGATGGATCTCCCTCTTTTTGGGGTAAGTTCCCCCCTGCCAGTCAGTTGATGGGTGGCAGGGAGGTAGGGCCTGTCAGCGGGGGACCCCCGCCTCCACCTGGGGGGTTCTGGGAAACCGACATGGGGATCCCCCCAAATTACAGCTTAACTCCAGACTACAGAGATCAGTTCCCCTGAAGGAACTGGATCTTTTAGAGGGCTGACTCTGTGGCATTGTACCATACTGAGGTCCCTGTCCTCCCCAGGCTCCATCCCAAAATCTCCAGAAGCTTCCCAACCTGGATCTGATGACCCAACACCCCATATTGCAGCAGTAGCTGAGGGGACCTGGCCAGAAGTGTCTCATGTGCATAGATTTTCCTAGTCTCGATCCCATTGGGAGACCCAATGAGAAGGGGTGCATTTGGGAAAGTGGGAAGAGAGGAACTGTAGCATTTCCTTCTTTTCTCATTTTCCCTGTACCACACAAGCAAAGGTAGAAGAATGTCTCCTCTTCCTGTGAGCGGAGAATGTTAGCACCCGACTACACTATAAGCAGTTCCTGGATCTCTCCTTGGGTTCCCCGTAGGTCTAGGGTTGCCAGCCCTGTAATGGCAGCCCTTGGGAGATTTGGGGGAGTGCGGAGTGTGGGGAAGGGGAGTGTTGCCGATGCAGCAAAGTCACTTCCGGGTGATCCACTGAGAAGTGAGGTCACATGTTCCCTCTAAGCTGAGTTAGTGTGAGCTAGCTCACAGTTTTTTAGCCTCCTGCTCACACATTTTTGTCTTAGCTCAGGAAGGAGGGCTCCAGAGCAAACTAACTTATGCAGCAGCCAAATTGCTCGCTCACAACTTTCATGCCAGTAGCTCACAAAGTAGAGTTTTCGCTCATAAGACTCCACAGCTTAGAGGGAACATTGGCCACACAAGTGATGCTCTAGAGTTTTCCCTCGAATGATAGAGCATCCCCCCCCCCCGCAATGTGCCCGATGCGATAACATCACCTCCGGGTGACATCATCTTCACGCTGGGCACATCCTGCACTTTGGGAGTGGGGTTCCCCCTGGGGGCCCAATCCAGGCCAGCTGGGAATGGACCCATCAAACGAGGGTTTCCCCGCCCCGCCCCCGGGCAACCCTACCGAGCTCCCTATTGAAATTTAAACTCTCAGTTGTGTGGGAGCCAATTCTGATGGGGACCACACCATGTGGGGGAAAGGAGGCATACGTCATCTTCTTGCCCTGAAAAGACCCCAGGGGAGGAGGCGGCCTGGGAAGTTAAAATGGCCTAACTACTGGGGTTTGCCTCATCTTTCTCCTGGCTGCCAGCTAGGGTTCCCAAATCGGGCCGGGGGGCGGGGAATCCCCCGCTTTGACGGCCCAATTTTCGACCCAATGAAAATCGGGCCCGGGGGAAACCCCACCCCCGCGTGCGCGTCACCCGGAAGTAACATCGCACGCTGGGGACGGGGCCCGCCATTTGAGGGGAAAACAAAGCGTTTTCCCCCCAAATGGCGTGGCCCCGCGCCCAGCGTGCGACGTCACTTTCGGGTGACGCGCACGCCTCAGACGCCTCAGACACATTTGGCAACCCTACTGCCAGCAGCCCTCCAGGTAGGGTTGCCAAGTGTAATTTAGAGCCCGGCGGGGGAGCCCCGGCGGGCTCCGGGAGGCGTGCGTGCGCGCATGACACGCAACGTCGATCACGTTGGGGGCGTGGCCCCGATCGTTGGAGGGAAAACCATAGAGTTTTCCTTCCGACGATCGGGGCCACACCCCCAACATGATCAACGTGGTTGCGTCACCGGAGGTGTGCTTCGGGGGCGGAGTTCCCCCTGGGGCCCGATTCCACGGCGGTGAAATCGAGCCTCCGAAGCCGGGGTTTACCCGCCCCCCGCCCCCACTTGGCAACCCTACCTCCAGGGGAGGTGCCCACCAGAACTTTCCCTGTACATTAAATGGCTAGACAAGGTTGCCAGTCTCTAGGTGGTGGCTGGAGATTTCCCGGAATTACAGCTGGTCTCCAGGTTACAGAGATCAGTTCCCTTGGAGAAAATGGCTGCCTTGGAAAGAAGACTCCATGGCATTACACCCGGCTGAAGTCCCTCCCCTCCCCAGACTCCACCCCCCCCAAATCTCCAGGAATTCCCCAGCCCAGAGCTGGCAACCCTATGAGAGGTGCTATGAGACTTGCATGCACACGGATGGGCTACACTTCTAGGAATCTAAGCGTCACCTGGGACCCCCTGAGCACATGTCTACTTGACAGGACTTGGGGTGAACCCAAGGACACGTCCAGGAACAGACCGTTCAGTATACTGTGTAGTTAGGCCCTGAGAAGCCCTCATTTCCTGTCTGACTCACTACAGCCGGTGCCTTCTTATGATACCAACAGGGAGTGCTGAGCACACAATTCCCGAAGGTGTAGGTTCTTTGTCAAGACCCTTCAGGGTCATCACAGGTCAAAGACAATATATCTCCTTCACATGTAACGGCGTGACGACAAAGAATTAAGGTTTGATGAGTAAGATCTTTCTTAGCTCGCTTGTAAAATGCTCGGCTTGTAAAAAGGCAATGCTCCATCTGCTCGCGTTATCATGAGGAGCGGCTTCATGTGGAAGTCAAACTCGGGTGAGGTTTCCTCATCAAACGATCAAGTTGCTGAATGACATGCCATATCTTTATGGAAGCGAGTAGCTTCGTCTGTAGTGTCAACACTGCTTTATTTTTTCTGATGTGGTAAATTTTTATGGTGTTTGTGGTGGAATGGGCCTGGCATGTTATATAGTGGCAGAGCGTTGTGAGTTGGTTGAATGTGTGAACACGCAAAGCTGCCTTATCCTGAGTCAGATCACTGGTCTGCCAAGGTCAGTATTGTCTAATCTTGTCTATCGGCTGGTGTCCAATTTGCCCTATTTGGGCAAACTTATTGAGAGAGCGGTGGCGATACAACTACAGGGCTTTCTGGATGACGCTTCTGTCCTCGATCCCTTCCAGTCCGGCTTTCGCCCTGGTCATGGGACGGAGACGGTACTGGTTGCTCTGACTGACGACCTCCGTAGGCATCTGGATTGTGGCAGTGTGGCGGCACTGTTGTTGTTAGATCTGTCGGCCGCGTTCGATACGGTCGACCATCAGTTGCTAGCCCACCGCCTCGCCGACGTGGGGATTCAGGGGCTTGCCCTTCAATGGTTGGCCTCTTTTCTCCAAGGTCAGGGACAGAGGGTGGCGATAGGGGATCAGCGGTCCCAGAGGTGGCCTCTCGAATGTGGGGTACCTCAGGGGGCAATGCTATCCCCGATGTTGTTTAACATCTACATGCGCCCCCTTGCCCAGATTGCCCGGAGTTGTGGGCTTGGGTGTCATTAATATGCAGATCACACCCAGCTTTATCTTATGCTGGGCGGCCAGTCAGACTCCACTCCAGATGACCTTCATCGGGCGTTACAGGCCGTGGCTGGTTGGCTCAGACTGAGTTGGCTGAAAGTAAACCCGGCAAAGACGGAGGTCCTGGGTCTGAGTCGGTTCGGGACTGGGGCTCCCTCTCCCGGCCTTCGACGGGGCGCCTTTGGTGCCGGTGCCGGAGGTTAGGAGTTTGGGTGTGCTCCTGGACTCCTCTTTAATGATGGAGGGCCAGGTAGCAGCCACTGCCAAGTCTGCCTTCTACCATCTTCGGCTGGCGCGGCAGTTGGTCCCCTTCCTCGACCATGATGACCTGGCCACAGTGATCCATGTGACGGTTACCTCAAGGTTAGACTACTGTAACGCTCTCTACATGCTCTTCCTTTGTTGCAAATTCGGAAGCTGCAGCTAGTGCAGAATGCTGCAGCCAGGCTGTTGATGGGTCTCCCTAGATGGGATCACATCCAGCCTGTGCTGAAAGCGCTGCACTGGCTTCCAATGGCGTACCGGATTCGCTTCAAAGTGCTGGTTCTTACGTTTAAAGCCCTATATGGCCAGGGTCCGGCCTACCTAAGGGACCGCCTTTCCCCGCATGTTCCCCCAAGGGCACTACAGTTGGGGACCCAAAATCTCCTGGATATTCCAGGCCCCAGGAACATCAAACTCGCTGTGACCAGGGCCAGGGCGTTTTCGGTGGCGGCTCCTACCTGGTGGAATGAGCTCCCAGAAGAGATCCTGGCCCTGCGGGACCTTGGACAGTTCCGCAGGGCCTGTAAAACAGAGTTCTGCCAGGCTTTCGAGTAGGAGCCGCCACCACCATTACTCCACCAACGCTTTTTTCATCACCGCACCCTTACCACCGCTGGTGCGGGTACCATCGGGG
>NW_015172596.1:255093-272399 GCF_001447785.1 Gekko japonicus | reverse complement strand
TTTTAGCCTCCGGCTCACACATTTTTGTCTTCGCTCAGGAAGGAGGGCTCCAGAGCATACTAATTTATGCAGCAGCCAAATCGCTCGCTCACAACTTTAATGCCAGTAGCTCACACAGTAGAATTTTTGCTCACAAAACTCCACAGCTTAGAGGAAACATTGGTTGTGGGGACATATACGGTCGATGTTTTATTATAACATCTCTAGAACACCATCTTGATTTTAGGAACTGGAGTGAGTAGTGGGGCACCGATATTTTATTAATTGTATTATGTTGTATAGTGTATTGTATTTTTATATTGTTCTTATTGTTTTTATTAGGCATTTATGCCCCTGTTAGCCGCCTTGAGCCTTCGGGGAGGTAAAAGGTAAAGGTAAAGGTTCCCTTGCTCGAAAGCCAGTCGAATCCGACTCTAGGGTTGCGGTACTCATCTCCGTTTCAAAGCCGAAGAGCCAGCACTGTCGGAAGACGTTTCCGTGGTCATGTGGCCGGCATGAGGTGTACGGAACGCTGTTACCTTCCCACCGAAGTGGTACCTATTTATCTACTTGCAATTTCTTGCTTTCGAACTGCTAGGTTGGCAGGAGCTGGAACTAGAGACGGGAGCTCACTCCATCATGCGGCACCTGGGTCTCGAACTGCTGAACTACTGACCCTCCACAGCCTGCAGTTCAGCATCTTAACCACTTGAGCCACCACAGCTCCTCTTCAGGGAGGGCGGGATACAAATCCAAAGAATGAATAAATAAATAAATAAATAATCTGACTGACAAGCAGCTTTCTAAGGTCCCAGGTACAGACCTTGCTCATCACTTACTACCTGACCATTTAAACTGGAGGTGCCGGGGACTGAACCTGGGACCTTCTTCATGCAAGGCAGATGCTCTACCACTGAGTGATGCGCCTACCCCAAGTTGGCTGGATGGCTGAACGGTCAAGCACGTTAATGTCTGTGACTTGCATGAGAAGAGATCCACGTAAGGGATACCAGCTTAGAGTATGAATGGGCAGAAATTGCAGTCAGAGAGGACAAGCAAAGTTCCTTTTGTTTTCCACAAGCCCACTGGAGTCTCAGCCTCGCGTCATTCCTCCACAACCTCTTCTGCCCCTCACCTCACAAATTCCTGGTTTCGGAAGTCTTCAACCTAACCACAATGTTTGATATCCAAATGGATGCCCTTTAACAAATAGTTCTATGCCAACTTGGTGGCTGTACCGGTGTAAAATGAGCTGCATTCAGTGGTAACAAAAAGAAAAATTGCATTGACAGATCCATACACAGACGGGTTCCCCATAAGGACTCTAATCTGGAGAATGGGTCCCCCACTCCTCCACATGAAGCTTGCTGGGTGATCTTGGGCCAGACACAGTTCTCTCAGAACTCTCTCAGCCCCACCTACCTCACAAGGTGCCTGTTGTGGGGAAAGGAAGGGAAAAAGAAGTGATTGAATTTATACCCCACCCTTTACTACCTGAAGGAGTCCCAGAGCGGCTCACAATCTCCTTTCCCTTCAGCTCCCCATA
Organism: Gekko japonicus; assembly: GCF_001447785.1. NCBI lineage: Eukaryota > Metazoa > Chordata > Lepidosauria > Squamata > Gekkonidae > Gekko > Gekko japonicus. Next base: position 270,874 of record NW_015172596.1, on the reverse strand, counting down.
ACAGACACCCTGTGAGGTAGGTGGGGCTGAGAGAGCTCTTTTGAGAACTGCTCTTGAGAGAACAGATCTGAGAGAACTTGTGACTGACCCAAGGTCACGCCAGCAGCTGCATGTGGAGGAGTGGGGGATCGAACCCAGTTCTCCCAGATTAGAGTGCATCCTCCTAACCACTACACCAAACTGGCAACTGTAAACTGCTTCAAGATTACTTACAGTAGAAAAAAGCAAAGGATTAAAAACCAACTCCTCTTCCTCCTCTTCCTCTTCTTCTTCTTCTATAAACATTCAAACGTGCCACCATGAAGAGCTCTTGAGACTCACAGCTACTAGATTATGCTTCCTTAATGAATCTCACAAAATGTGTTTTTAAAAAATAAGTGTGTTCTGTTTTTTAGCAGAGAAAATATTGAGATAAAAGCACAGTATTTACCCGCAACAAAATTATCCACAAAGTGAGAGAAAATTATCCACTCCCATATATTATATCGGAAGGATAGGGGGGGAAGGGTTGGAGGTGGGGTAGCTCTGTATGTCAGAGAGGGTATAAAGTCTAGAAAGATTGAGAGGCTAAGTGAATTGGATTCGCTTCTGGAAGTTCTATGGGTTGAAATAGGGGGGCCAAAAGGAAACTTAACACTGGGAGTTTGTTATCGCCCACCAGATCAAAAGATAGAGGAGGATTATAAAATGATGAATGCCTTAAAGATAGCAACTAGACAAAAACACTGTGTAATAATAGGTGATTTTAACTACCCACACATTGATTGGGTCAATATGTGTTCTAGTCGGGAAAAAGAGATTGAGTTTCTAGACACTCTAAATGACTGTGCTATGGAGCAGATGGTCACGGAACCTACCAGGGGAGAGGCGATCCTTGATTTGGTCCTAAGTAACACTCAAGACCTGGTGAGAGATGTAAAAGTGATTGCACCGCTTGGAAACAGTGATCATAATGTTGTTGAGTTCATCATTTGTACAAATAGAGAATTGGCCAAAAAGACTCACACAACCATTTTTAACTTTAAAAGGGGTAATTTCTCTGATATGAGGGGACACGTGGGGAGGAAACTGAAAGGAAAAGTAGAAAGGGTCAAAACAATTGGGGAAGCTTGGGATCTATTTAAAACTACGATCCTAGAAGCTCAAAAAATATATATTCCGCAGGTTAGGAAAGGCACAAACAGGTATAGGAAAAAGCCTGCATGGTTAACAAACAGAGTAATGGAGGCTGTAAAAAGTAAAAAGAATTCCTTTAAGCAGTGGAAAGCTAGTCACAGTGAGGCTGATAAAACGGAACACAGGCTATGGCAAATAAAATGCAAGTCTGAGGTCAGGCAGGCAAAAAGGGAATATGAGGAGCATATAGCAAAAAACGTAAAAACCAACAATAAAACTTTCTTCAAATACATTAGAAACAGGAAACCAGCCAGGGAGGCAGTGGGGCCCTTGGACGACCAAGGGGTAAAAGGAGTATTGAAGGATGATAGGGAAATGGCTGAGAAGCTAAATGCATTTTTTGCCTCCGTCTTCACTGTGGAAGATGAGAAGTGCTTGCCCACTCCAGAACCACTGATTTCAGGAGGGGTGTTGGAAGACCTGAGTCAGATTGAGGTGATGAGAGAGGAGGTCCTAAAACTGATAGACAACTTAAAAACTGAAAAATCACCAGGCCCAGATGGCATACATCCGAGAGTTCTGAAAGAACTCAAATGTGAACTTGTAGATCTCCTGACAAAGATATGTAATCTTTCCTTAAAATCTGCCTCCATTCCTGAGGATTGGAAGGTAGCTAATGTCACTCCCATCTTTAAAAAGGGTTCCAGAGGAGATCCGGGAAATTACAGGCCAGTCAGTCTGACGTCGATACCGGGTAAATTGGTGGAAACCATTATTAAGGAAAGAATTAGTAGGCACATAGATGAACAAAACCTATTGAGGCAGACTCAGCACGGTTTCTGTAAGGGAAGATCTTGTCTCACTAACCTGTTAGTGTTCTTTGAGGGGGTGAACAAACATGTGGACAAGGGGGATCCAATAGATATTATTTACCTTGACTTCCAGAAAGCTTTTGATAAAGTTCCTCATCAAAGGCTCCTAAGTAAGCTCAAAAATCATGGGATAGAAGGACAAGTCCTTTTATGGATCAAAAACTGGCTAGTTCATAGAAAACAGAGAGTGAGTGTAGGTGGGCAATTTTCTCAGTGGAGGGTGGTAAGCAGTGGGGTACCGCAGGGATCAGTACTTGGTCCACTGCTTTTTAACTTGTTCATTAATGATTTGGAGATGGGAGTAAGCAGTGAAGTGGCTAAATTTGCGGATGATACAAAGTTGTTCAGGGTGGTGAAAACCAGTGAGGATTGTGAGGCACTCCAAGGGGATCTGTCAAGGATGGGCGAGTGGGCGTCAACATGGCAAATGGGGTTCAATGTGGCCAAGTGCAAGGTGATGCACATTGGAGCCAAAAATCCTAAATATAAATACACATTGATGGGGTCTGAACTGGCAGAGACTGATCAAGAGAGAGATCTTGGAGTTGTAGTGGATAACTCACTGAAAATGTCGAGACAGTGTGTGACTGCAATAAAGAAGGCCAATGCTATGCTGGGGATTATTAGGAAGGGTATTGAAAACAGATCAGCCAATATAATAATGCCCCTATATAAATCAATGGTGAGACCTCATTTGGAATACTGTGTGCAGTTCTGGTCACCACACCTTAAAAAGGATATTATAGCTTTGGAAAAAGTGCAGAAAAGGGCAACTCGAATGATAAAAGGGTTGGAACACTTTCCCTATGAGGAAAGGTTAAAGCGCTTAGGGCTCTTTAGCTTGGAGAAAAGACGACTGAGGGGTGACATGATCGAGGTTTATAAGATTATGCATGGGAAAGAGCAGGTAAAGAAAGAGGTACTTTTCTCCCTTTCTCACAATACAAGAACTTGTGGGCACTCCATGAACTTGCTGAGCGGTCGGGTTAGAATGGATAAAAGGAAGTACTTCTTCACCCAAAGAGTGATTAACACTTGGAATTCACTGCCACAGGAAGTGGTGGGTGCTACAAGCATGGATGGCTTCAAAAGGGAATTAGATAAGCATATGGAGCAGAGGTCCATCAGTGGCTATTAGCCACAAGGTATAGCTAGGGGCTCTGGGGCAAGTGATGCTCTGTCTTCTTGGTGCTTGGGGGGGTCAACAGTGGGAGGGCTTCTAATGTCCTGGCCCCACTGGTGGACCTCCTGATGGCACTGGTATTTCTGGCCACTGTGTGACACAGAGTGTTGGACTGGATGGGCCTTTGGCCTGATCCAACATTGGCGTCTCTTATGTTCTTATGTTCTTAAGTTGGTGATGCCATTAGACAACTAGTTTGGAAGCAAGGAATGTTTTTCCCCAGATAGTCTTTGTTTCAGTGGGGACCACAAACCCAGAAGATCAAGGTACCAAGGACATGGATTATCAATAAGAGGCCTTGCTTGTTAAGAACAGCTGAAAGTTTGAGAACTGGGTAGTTCTGGGCATTTATCCTGAAACACTTAGCAGTAATGATAAGTTCTTAGACCGTGTGTGTGTGTGTGTGTGTGTGTGTTTTCACAGATGACCTGTGTAATGGAACTTTAAGCAGGGCATCTAAAAAATGCACAGGATGAATGAAACAAAGTGGTGTTTGCAAAAACATGTATCTGACAAACACGTATAAGTAGACCCTTGCCATTCACAGGGGATCTATTTTTTTTGGGAAAGGGGGGGGGGGGGGAAGGGTCTATTGTCCCCTGCAAGACCCCCCCCCCCCCCATTTCATGCAAAAGTTAACAATTTAGTGATTGTGATGACGGGTGCGGTGGGGTAAAAACAGGAGAGAACCCATGGCATGTGATCAAATCCCGGACCATTAATAGGTGAAATCACGAATCCTTGAATGCCAAAAGTCTCTTGTATATAGAGTTGCTAACCAACAGATGGAGCCTGAATAACAGCTCCAGGAATAACAACTGCTCTCCAGACGTAAGGATCCCAACCTCCAGGTGGGACCTGGGGATCCTTCAGAATTACACCTCGTCTCCAGACTACAGAGATCAGCTCCCCTGGAGGAAATGGAAGCTTTGGAGGGCGGACCCCACTGAGGTCCCTGTGCGCCTCAGGCTCCATCCCTAAATCTCCAGGAAATTCCCATTCTGGATTTGACAACCCTACTCCCCTGTTATGTCCGCTGACCACCACCAGGGGCCAGCGAATACCCCCCCCCGAGCTTGACTCAGTAAGAAAAATGGGGACTAGGCTCCTAGTCTCTCCACTGGGGAACCAATAGGACCATGGCGGGAGATTTAAACCCACCAACGGGACCCAGGGGAGTGTCCCCAGGTATGTATATAGTTGGCCAGCCGGCCGTTAGTCTTAGTCTTTGTTGTATACCAGTAAACCATGCTGATCAATACATCGGTCTCAGTGGTTTCTACATGCGTCTAACCCACTACACTTCATCCCCCATCTCCCAGCAGTGAGAAAGAGGGCAGTATACCCCACTGAGGTCCCCTCCCTCCATAAATCTGACCCTCCGTAGTCTTTACCTGCAAATCTCCAGGGGTTTCCCAACCTGGAAATGGCAACCCTAACTTTATAGTCTATCGTAGACTTATTTGGAAGCTTGATTTACTGCAGCTGTACAGGAAGCATATAAATACTCAAAAGCAAACCCAGGTTTGCTACAGGGTTACGTGTGAATCGGCCCTTGGAGTGCAAAATATCACATAATCCCCCACCTCTTTTGTTGTCACAACTACCCGATAAGAGTGTGATGCTAGCGTCACAGAGGGGTTTTGGAAAGGAGCAAACAGACAGGAACAAAACATAATGTTTGCAAAAACTAGAAGCAAATTTGGAAAGCTCGATACGCCACCAAACCCAGGTCCTTTCCGCACTAGACCTTAAATCCTGGTTCAACCCTGTCCCTGAGCTTACATTCTACATTACACACGAGTTCACCCCTGTAATTATCTCGGGGTATTTTTTGTTTCCACATTACATTGAGGTCACCCTGGTTTTGCCCGACACTTGTCCTGGGATAAACGGATGCTGTTATAACCAGGGATAAATGCAAGGTATTTGTGTCACGGATAAAACCAGGGATGAGATCCAAGTGCGGAAAGGGCCTCAGGTTCATTTCAACTGATGGAAAGAAACTCATTCAGTGAAGAAGGGGGGGAAAGCTCTTGTGCTTTACAGACAGGGACGGGCAAAGAAAATGAGGGGATTCCCAAGTCTGAATTCAGACCCAGTCTTCTGCCTTCAAAAGAAGATGCTGCTTTTCGGGGGATAAAAATCTGGTCCAGGTCCACCTTGCCCCAATGCAGGCTCTGTCGGAGCCTCACACTGCCAACCCAGCTGTGGACGTCATCTCAAAGGCAGAATGGTCTTCCTCCCGAGTTTACATCTCTCTCCCAGCATGCATCTGGAAAGCAAGCCCACCTGTCCGGAGAGAAGAGCAATGTGAGTGGGGTAGAAGATTAAGTCGAATGGAGCCTCACCAGAAGCATCTGGACCGCCAGCCTCTTTGTGTCCCTGGCATCATCCTATGGTGTGGCCCCATTCGGAATACTGTGTACAGTTCTGGTCACTGCACTTCAAAAAAGATACGTAGCATTGTATTTAATTCCATCTGGTGTTATATTAAGTAAGTACATTTCTGGTACTAATGGTAATTCTATCTCTGTAATTTCTTTTATTAAAAGCTTAATGCCTTTCCAAAATGTCTGTATTTTCTCGCATCACCACCATATATGAAAATATGTTCCTGTGTTATTTCTACATCTCCAACAGTTTCCAGATACATTTGCATAACATTTAAGCAACTTATCGGGAGTCCAATTATGTATCATACTATATATACTCGCAAAAGCAAGGGTCCTCATTGCAAAGGGTTGGAAAATGGATAGGATACCGAGTAGAGAGGAGATGATCATGAACATTTTGGAAATAGTAGAAATGAACAAGCTGAATATGTTCTTGTCGGGAAAAGCAGAAAGTAACTATAAACAAAAATGGCGAAAAGTTAATAAATGGATTGAAGAGAATGTCTGATGTAACCCAAAGTGTATGACAATTACGTATACTTGAATTTTGTTTTCTCACTGAAAATTGAAAATAAAAATTATATATAAAAAAAAGATATGTAGCATTGGAAAAGGTGCAAGAAAGGGCAAATAAAATGATTAAGGGGGTGGCACACCTTCCCCATGAGGAAAGGTTAAAGAAGTTAGGGCTCTTTAGCCTGGAGAAATGACGACTGAGGGGTGACATGATTGAGGCTTACAAAGTTATGCATGGGAGAGAGAAGGTAGAGAAAGAAGTGATTTTCTCCCTTTCTCACAACACAAGAACTCGCCAGCAGTCAATGAAATTGATGAGCAGTAGGCTTAGAACAGATAAAAGGAAGGACTTCTTCACCCAAAGAGTAATTAACATGTGGAATTCACTGCCATAGGAAGCAGTGGCGGCTACAAGCATAGACAGCTTCAAGAGGGGATTGGATAAGCATGGAGAAGAGGTCCGTGAGTAGTTATTAGCCACAAAGTACAGATGGAACTCTCAGTCTGGGGCACGTGCTGCTCTGTATTCTTAGTGCTTGGGGAGCAACAGTGGGAGGGCTTCTGGAGTTCTGGCCGTACTGGTGGACCTTCCCATGGCACCTCAATACAACAGTTTGGTATAGTGGTTAAGTGCATGGACTCTAATCTGGGAGAACCACTCCTCCACTTGCACCTGGCTGGATGACCTTGGGCAAGCCGTAGTTCTGATAAGAGTTGTTCTTGAAAAAGAGCAGTTTCTGTCAGAGCTCTCTCAGCCCCACCTATCTCACAGGGTGTTTGTTGTGGGGAGGGGAAGGGAAAGGAGTTTGTAAGCCGCTCTGAGACACCTTTGGGTAGTGAAGGGCGGGGTATAAATCCAATCTCTTCTCTTCTTCTTCACCTGGGTTCTGGCCACTGTGTGACACAGAGCGCTAGACTGGATGGGCCATTGGCCTGATCGAACATGGCTTCTCGTATTCCCCTATGTTCTCAAGACCTATTCAGTTCCAGCGAATTCACACACACCTTTGGAGTATTCTGAAACTTCTTTTAACCAAGAAACAAAATTCTCCCAGTGATAACTAGGGGTGTCCCAAAACCACTAATACTTGGTAATAAACTTGGAGAGTCCTCAAAGACTTCACTGAAGAAGCCACTGGCTCCCGAACATATAGGCTAGTCTTAAATTTGGACATATGGTATGTTGGTGATTCGGGATGCCAACATCGGGCTGCCAGGCATTCTGCTATTATGGAAGACTCCCTACTGGCAGTTTTCTTGGACCAACACAGCTCCGAGTGGCGGCAGGCAGTGTTCCCTCTAAGCTGAGTTAGTGTGAGCCAGCTCCCAGTTTTTTAGTCTCCGGCTGACACATTTTTCTCTTAGCTCAGGAAGGATGGCTCCAGAGCAAACTCATTTATGCAGTAGCCAAATTGCTTGCTCACAACTTTAATGCCAGTAGCTCACCAAGTAGAATTTTTGCTCACAAGACTCCACAGCTTAGAGGGAGCACTGGCGGCAGGAGAAAGATAATTTAAGAAACAGAGGAAATCACAGTGTCTCAGTGATTCCTAGAGCTACCCTACGTTACTTTTGGGTTTCCCCTGGGAGTGATGTCATAGCACAATAATGACACACCCCAGTCTCCCTGCCCCAACCCTATTTACATGGGGAAGGATTTATCTCCCCGTGCAGCATAAAATGTTATAATCCCAGGAAGACTCCTTCATACGAAGCACAATCATGTGGTGATGAAACATACTAGAGAGGCCTAATAAGTCTCAAGGGTGTGGGGAGGAATAAACGCAACCCTTTTTGGCTCATACTCACCCGTTAACAGGAAGAGAGGGCCAGAGGCCCATCCTACAGCAAGGGACCATCCATATTGCCCCTCTCTGAAGTTACTATTGTACACTCCTGTGAAAACGGACATGCCGATCAGGGCACAAAGACCTAGGGGTGGAAGAGGAGAGATATTAATATCCCTTGGGATCTACATATGCCTGCAAAGCTCCCATCCACCCTTGCTAGAGAGCAGACCTGATGGAAATATATGTGGGATGTCTTGAAAATGACAACAACAACAAAACCCTAAAAAGATTCCTGCTGGAACAGACCAACAGTCTATCTAGTCCAGTTCAGTATAAGTCCTGCGCACTGGTTATAAACCGAGAGTCAGTTTTTGGAGGATCGATTTGACTGATCACACTGAACCATTCATGGCAGTTTGCTAGGCTGCTTCATTGTAGTGCTTCTGAACACTGCAGTCTGGTGCACTCGGCTTTTTCTGCAGCTGTGGGCACCATTTCCTCCGCCCTGCCACCTGAGGGCTTTCTGAGGACATTTTAAAAACTGGTCATTGCTTTGAGAACGTTCCAGTGTTCCAATGCCTATAGCCACAGTTTCTGAATTCTCAGCTTTCAACTTTTAAAAATTAAGTCTCTGGTTCTTTTCTTTGTGGAGTTATAAGGGGAAAGGTGTGGTATGGCTCTCCCCTTATAACTCTGCAAAGAACAGGGCTAGAGACTTCTTTAAAAATGAAAGCTGGGAATTCAGAAGTCATGACAAGAGATCATTTGCAAAGTTAGATCCACTGCCCATCTATTGATCAAGGTCTGCTGTTATGTGAGGAGAAAAGGGTCTTCCTCTCATCTTCACATTGCAACCCTCTTTGATGGAATACCTGCCACGAAGCTGGCTATGGCTGCGATCTTGGCTGCTGAGACAGATCCAGCGTAACAACGGGAAACCAAGGCCCAGAGAACGAAGAAGGAGAAGGCACCAGCGATAGCCCCCATGAGGAGGAAGGCTCGAGTGGCATGGATATAGTCTACAGTGGACAAGAAAAGAGAGAGAAAAAGGGAAGGCGACCGTATGCGTCAATTGGTAAGCAACACAGGATTTCACAGGAGAAGATGACTTCTGCACCTAGTAGAGCCAAGCACATTGCCGGCTGCTACGGGACAGACCAGCCGGTGAGATTTCCTTCTTATTTCCTTGCAAATAGCTGCACAAACAGGGGCTCACAGCTAGGGTTGCCAAGCAGTGCCAGAAGTTCTGACCACAGGCTCCTGGCAATTCCTAGAGTTACCTAAAAGTGAAAAGGGCCAGAAACTCTATGGTAAGGTCACTCTTCATCATTTCAAGATTGTTCTTAATTTTCAGCTTTGTACATATTCTTTAGGCACAGTTTCCCCACAGCTTTCACTGGCCTCTCATCCTTGGTGTTATCTCTCCTCCGCCACCACAAGCGGGAGGCAATTAAAGACCTAGATATGGGTATTTGCAACCACAGCCCAATACGTTTAGGTCTGTGAGTTTCTCCACCTCTGGGCTGGCAAGTCGTTGGAGATTTGGGAGTGGAACCTAGGGAGGGCAAGGTTTGGGGAGGGGAGGGACCTCAATTGGATATAATACCACAGAGCAGAGGTCATTTTGGGGGGAATCGTGGGGGATCGCAGTTCCCCCAGGTGAGGTATGGGGGGCGGGGCACATGACGACACCCCGCCCTCCGCTTCCGGCCGCCCTGCTTCCGGCCCTCATTCAGCCAGGAGGAGGCAGGCGAAGAGGGAGGGTAAGTTGCTTCCTCCTGCCTCTCCCCACCCCTGCCTGCCTGGGGCCAGGGAGGGCCTTCGCGGGGTTTCCTTGCACTCCCGCCGGCCTTGCAGGTCCATCGCCGGGCCCCTCATGGGGCTCGGCAGTGAAGCTGCAAGGCTGGCGGCGGCCGGGACCATTGGGGGCAGGGTGTGTGGCCTTATTACACACTTCAGGTGATGTCAGGGGGTGTGGCATATGCTAATGAGTTATGCTAATGAGTTCCCCTGGCTCTTTTTCTACGAAACGACCCCTGCCACAGAGTCTATCCTCCAAGTTAGCTGTGTCCTCCAAGGGAACTGATCTCTGTAGTCTGAGGATCAGTTGTAGAAATGTGGGAGCAGCCCTCATTTCTACACCCCAGTCTTGAAATCTCTGGCTTACTGGCCTCTAGAAAAGAGCAAAAGTCCAGGACGCACTGTTCCCTCTAAGCTGAGTTAAGGTGAGCTAGCTCAAAGTTTTTTAGCCTCCGGCTCACACATTTTTGTCTTAGCTCAGGAGGGATCGCTCCAGAGCAAACTAGTTTATGCAGTAACCGAATCACTCACTCAGCTCACGAAATGGAATTTTTGCTCACAAGACTTCACAGCTTAGAGGGAACACTGTCCAGGAGCACCTTAAAGGCTGCTCATGAAAGCTCCTACCCTGCCACAAATGCTGTCAGTCCAGAAGGAGGAGGAGGAGGAGATTATTGGATTTATACCCCGCCATTCACTCAGAGTTTCAGAGCGCCTTACAAACTCCTTTCCCTTCCCCTCCCCACAACAGACACCCTGTGAGCTAGGTGGGGCTGAGAGAGCTCTTTTGAGAACTGCCCTTGAGAGAACAGATCTGAGAGAACTTGTGACTGACCCAAGGTCACGCCAGCAGCTGCATGTGGAGGAGTGGGAAATCGAACCCGGTTCTCCCAGATTAGAGTCCGTGCACTTAACCACTACACCAAACTGGCTCTTCAGGTACTCCTGGACTCTTGCTCCTTTCTACTGCTGTAGACAGACTAACATGGCTACCCATCTTGATCTTTACCGGCCTCTGTTTGTGTGGCTGTTATTTTGCTACCGAGTTTCCCAATACTTCTAGGAACTAGGATGGTTTATCTGATGGGTTTCTAGAACTGGAGGAAGAAAGAAAAAAGAGTTAGCAGTAACGTGATGGGGAAGATAGGTCTGAATCTATCTGCCCAGGGGTTTTTTTGTAGAAAAAATCCAGCAGCAACTCATGAGCATAATAGGCCACACCCAACAGCAGACACTCGTTAGCATATTAGGCCACACCCTTGGAAGCACATTAGCATATTAGGCCATACCCCCATGTTACCAGAAGTGTGGTCATCCAGCCACACCCACCTTTTGCTTCTTATTCTGTTTACCTTGTTGTCAACCAGGGCTTTTTTTGTAGCAGGAACTCCTTTGCATGTTAGGCCATACACCCCTAATGTAGCCAATCCTAATGAGTTTCTGATGTTGGGTGTGGCTGTAGCCTATTATGCTAATGAGTTCCTGCTGGGCGTGGCCAACTCAGGAGCCAGCCGGAACTCTGTTCCTGTGCGTTCCTGTCCAAAAATAGCCCTGTAATCTGTCGACTCTTGACCTAAATGGTCGCCTCAGATGAGGGTTCCAGGCCAATGCTCCCTCTAAGCTGTGGAGTTTTTGTGAGCCACAATCCTACTTTGTGAGCTGCTGGCATAAAAGTTGTGAGCGAGCAATTTGGTTACTGCATAAATTAGTTTGCTCTGGAGCCATCCTTCCTGAGCTAAGACCAAAAATGTGTGAGCCGGAGGCTAAAAAAACCTGTGCGCTAGCTCACACTAACTCAGCTTAGAGGGAACACTGGCTCCAGCATTCCACTCGTGTCGCCTGAACAAGTGCATGGGGTGTATGCCACATCACTTACACCTTGGTCTTTTCTAAGTTGTCACTTACATGGGATATGGGGAAGAGCTGAAACAGGAGGCCCTGAGAAGAGACTGAAAGGACGATGGGGCATATAGGTTCTGTTGAGTGCATGCGGCAGTGCATATGACCATGCTTCTTGCCCGGGCGTTCACTGCAGTCTCTCTCTCGCATCCAAGCCAATCCACACATTAGAACATCCTTCCCAGTCCTAAAGTTAGATTTGAGTCCAGTAGCACCTGAGAGACCCAACAAGATTTTAAGGGGAAGTCAAGAGTCAAAACTGCCTTTGTCAGATACCCCAAAATATAACCTGAAAACTGTGTTGGTCTCGAAGGTTCTACTGGACCCGAATCTACTCGTTCTACTGCAGACCAAGACAGCTACCCTCTGGAACTATCTTCCCCGGTCCTGTCAATCATACATGACTTGAGAGTTTCTTGCTTAGAATTTAATTCTCAGGTACATGAAGTCCCAGGACTGAGGAGAGATGGACTTTATCCCAACAGGAAATCGTGTGGGGAGCTGGTGTTTGAATCACTGGCAAAGCTGAAGAGAAGAAGAAGAAGAAGAGATTGGATTTATACCTCGCCCTTCACTTGGAGTCTCAGAAACTCCTTTCCCTTCCCCTCCCCACAACAGACACCCTGTGAGGTGGGTGGGGCTGAGAGAACTCTGACACAAACTGCTCTTTTTCAAGGACAGCTGTGCCAGAGCTTGTGACTGACCCAAGGTCACATCAGCAGGTGCAAGTGGAGGAGTGGGGAATCAAACCCGGTTCTCCCAGATTAGAGTCCGCACACTTAACCACTACACCAAACTGGCTCACTACACCAAACTGGCTGAGGGCCAAACCAGGCAAGATGGGTGACCCTGGGTTTGCCCCATGGACGTGCCACCATTTTAAACAGTGACTTCTGACCTGGGAATTCCTTTAAGCTGTGCTGGGGGGGATGATTCCATCTGGGAACACTGCTGCATGGGGGGAGCCAGTTTGGTGTAGTGGTTAGTAGTGCAGACTCTAATATGAGAGAACCGGCTTTGATTCCCCCCCTTCTCCACTTGAAGCTGCTGGTGTGACCTTGGGTCAGTCATAAGTTCTCTCACAGCTGTTCTCTCAAGAGCAGTTCTTGAGAGAGCTCCCTCAGCCCCACCTACCTCACAGGGTGTCTGTTGTGGGGAGAGGAATGGAAAGGAGATTGTAAGACACTCTGAGACTCCTTCAAGTAGTGAAGGGCAGGGTATAAATCCAGGGGTCGGCACAGGAGTGGCACTCCGGGAGTGAGGAGCACGGGCAAGCCATGGAAGGGAAGGGGGTTTAAATCCCCTCCCCTTCCATCTAAGGTACTGGCTTGCCCACACCCCACGCAGCCACATGGAGCACGGGCAAGCCATGGGAGAGAAGGGGGTTTAAACCCCTCCCCTTCCATCTAACGAGCTGGCTTGTCTGCGCCCCCCGCAGCTGTGCGGAGCACGGGCAAGCCATGGAAGGGAAGGGGTTTAAATCCCCCCCTTCGATCTAAGCTGCCGGCTTGCCTGCATCCCATGCAGCCGCGCGGTGCATGGGCAAGCCATGGAAGGGAAGGGGGTTTAAATCCCCTACCCTTCCATCTAAGGTGCCGGCTTGCCCACGCCCTACGCAGCTGCGCGGGGAAGCCATGGAAGGGAAAGGGGTTTAAATCCCCTCCCCTTCCATCTGATGTCAGGGGGTGTGGCATATGCTAATGAGTTATGCTAATGTGTTATGCTAATGAGCTCCCGCACCTCTTCTTCTACGAAATGACCCCTGTATAAATCCCTTATCTTCTTCTTCCGCATGCTGTTTCGGGTCAGAAAAATGGAGGAGGGGGGAGGTAGGATCCCATCCTCTCCCTATGCAGTGGTGGTCCCGGCTGGAACTGTTCCCCCGCAGTGCAGTTTAAAGGAGTTTCTGGGTGGGAATGTATGCACTTAAAATGGCGGTGTGTGTCCCTGAAGTGAACCCTGGGACACACATCTTCTCTAGTCAGGCCCTTTCATGTAGCCTCTGGGTACAGGTGTAACCTGCCTGGGCACATAAGTAGTTTCTCTGATGTGGCAAACCGTGACACCTCAGGATTATTACGGGTCAGGAAAATGGAACTGTGGAAGTCGGGGGGAGAGAACTCCTCCTGCCTCTTCCATGAGAAACTTTGGATGCCGGCTCGCTTGCTGAGAGATCTGCCTGAGGGAGAGAAGAGGATGAAGAAAAGCTATCCGAGACCCCCCCACACACACACATATCTTGTGGACAGACGGGCTAGTACAAGTTTCTCATTGGCTAGAAAGTGAGGACAGCCTCTTCTCCAGGTGTGAGAGAGAATAAATTAAACACTGGCGGCCTCTGCCACTGAAACAGTGTTATTTTAACTTGCTTAGCCAATCAGGTCTTCAGTGGGCAGTCAGAAGACCTGTTGGGTAAAAGCCTCACATGGCCACACCCACTTTCTAAAAACCAGAGGTCATTTCGGGGGGGATCGCGGGGGATCGCAGTTCCCCCGGGTGAGGTACGGGGGGCGGGGCACATGACAAAGCCCCGCCCCCTGCTTCCGGGTGCCCCGCTTCCGGCCCTCATTCAGCCAGGAGGAGGCAGGAGAAGAGGGAGGGTAAGTTGCTTCCTCCCTGCCTCTCCCCATCCCTGCCTGCCTGGGGCCAGGGAGGGCCTTCGCGGGGCTTCCTTGCACACCCGCCGGACCGTTGAGGGCGGGGCGTGTGGCCTTATGACACACTTCCGGTGATGTCAGGGGGTGTGGCCTTATAACACACTTCCGGTGATGTCAGGGGGTGTGGCATATGCTAATGAGTTCCCCTAGCTCTTTTTCTACGAAATGACCCCTGCTAAAAACCCTTGCTCTAGTCACCCTATTCCAAGACAGGGAAGTGCTTACCAGGCGGATTTATCCCATAGGCACGACAGATAAAACCTCGGCAAAACTGCCACAGGCCTGTGCGGTCCGTGCTGACCACCCAGTAGTCCGAGGCCAGAGCAGCAAGGAGCAGCCCAAGGCTGATGGAAGCGAAGACGGCCGTGCCTATTTGCAGTGCGCCCATCCTGGTGGGTTGTCTGGTCTGGACAGTAGAACTGGGATGAACCTAGAGAGGGAGAGAGGGTAATGTTTAGCCATGGCCAGCCTGCAGGAGGAGGAGCTGTGCCCCCAGAAAGCAAACCGATGCAAACAGAAGGGATCCGCTTAAGTGCCAGTGTCTCAGCAGCATATGAACAGTGTCGACTCCTTGCCCTGCCTCCTCATCTCCACCAGCACGCAAGTTCCAGTTTGGTGTAGTGGTTAGGAGCGTGGACTCTAATCTTGGAGAACCGGGTTTGATTCCCCCACTTCTCCACATGAAGCTGCTGGTGTGACCTTGGGTCAGTTATAAGTTCTCTCAGAGCTATTCTCTCAAGGGCAGTTCTCAGGAGAGCTCTCTCAGCCCCACCAACCTCAAAGGGTTTCTGCTGTGGGGAGGGGAAGGGAAAGGAGATAGTAAGGCGCTCTGGGACTCCTTTGGGTAGTGAAGGGTGGGGTATAAATCCAATCTCTTTTTTAATATTGTACTACTTAGCTAATGTTTGAGGGAGATGGTACTGAAAGAAGGAGGATATCACCCAGTGACAGACAGGGGTGGGGTTGTGCATGAGTCACTCTTCGGGACTGGAGCCTGTATCTAATAGCATGGTGTGGAAGTTAGAATGGTGGGCTAGGACAGGGGTGCTTAAAATCTGTGCCCATGCCCATGTCATCCACCAGATTTCCTGGCCCCTCTCGCCAGCTTCTGAAGCCGCCGGCAGGGCCGGGTGGCATGGGGCCTCTCCTTTGGCATCACGCAGCATCTAACTTTGCACATACAGACAAAAAGTCCTTGATGTTTTCCCTCTGGCCAAATGGTAAAAGGAATAGCACCTTCTTCCTCCCACCCCCCAGGTGACAATAGCCCCTATATATGTCTGTTCCCCCCCCGAGTCCTCCGGGAGGGGCGGGTGGCATGGGGCCTCTCCTTTGGCGGCGCACCACCCGTCACTGGCCCATCTTCACCCCCCCACCTGCCTTTTATATGGCTATCTGCGGGGAACGATGCGGGCCACGGCTGCAGGTGGGGACACTCCCCCAGACTCTATCTAGAGCTTGTTGCATTTATTTCCGCAAGGGGTCTTATTACTAGTACATTTCAAAAATAACACACACAGAAGTGAATATATATATATATATATTATATATA
>NW_015172596.1:246597-255081 GCF_001447785.1 Gekko japonicus | reverse complement strand
CTGAAAAAATTCTATGAGGAAAAAAGCGCCATTTCGCCTTCATGTGTCATTTATCTATCTATCAGATTTGTACCTCGCCCTCCCAGCCGAAGCCAGCTCAGGGCGGCTTACATAAAAGAATAAAAACACACAAGTAAGCAATTTAAATAATCCTAAAACCATATAAAGCACTCCAACATTAAAAGGTGCTAAACACTAAATAATGCCAAATGCGGTTGCTGAAAGTTTATGAAGCCGGCCATGGGTCCCTTCTCACGGTAACTGGACTCACACAACAGAATCTTTTTTCTTTTTGTGGCTCAAGCAATCTTTATTTTGTTTTTTATTATTTGTAAACCATTACTAAACATTTGTTTTTAATATAGGTAACTTAAACGAGGCGATATAACAATCTAAAAAAATGATTATATACAAGCTAAAATGTGTAGATAGGCAAATAAACATGTAAATCTAAAAATAGTTAGATTCCCAAACTGACCTGGTATAGAATTTCCAATGTCTCTGAATGTGTGTGTGATCAACCAAGAGTTGCAATAAAGTGGAACATTTCTCATACTGCAGTCCGCTATATGATGGAGCTAAAGGATGACGCAATGTCCTACCACGGGTTGTGTCACACAGCTCCCAGAGGAGGGAGGAGGGTTGCCATTCCTCAGTTGGGAGCAGGAGATCCCCCGATCTTTGGGGCATGCCGCGCTGACGTCACACAGAAGTGATGTAAGCACATTGGGGACATCACGTGGTGACGCTCTTGTTTTTGGGCAAAACTCTGTGATTTGAGGCTGATTTTACCACAGAGTTTTGCCCCCAAAATGGAGCGTTGCCGTGCAACGTTCCAAATGTGCTGATGTCCCTTCAGTGTGATATCAGCAAATCATGGTGCACTGCTTAGCTCCCAGAAAGTTCAAACCTGGCAACCCTGAGAGGCAGGGGAAAGTAAGGGGGGGAGAGAAAGGGGGGGGAAGGCCTAAGGATCAATCCAGGGCTATTTTTGGGCAGGGATGCACAGGAACGGAGTTCCGGCTGGCTCCCAAGTTGACCACACCCAGCAGGAACTCATTAGCATAATAGGCCACACCCAACAGCAGAAACTCATTAGGATTGGCTACATTAGGGGTGTGTGGCCTAACATGCAAAGGAGTTCCTGCTACAAAAAAAGGCCCTGGGTTTTGACAACAAACAAGGTAAACAGAATAACAAGCAAAAGGTGGGTGTGGCTGGATAACGACACTTCTGGAAACATGGGTCCAAACTGAGATCCCCGATTCTTCTCATGAACCAGAAGAAGAGTGGGAGATCTCTGAGTCCCGGGGCAGAACACCAGCAATGGGAACCTCTACTGCCCTTTCCAGAAGACCCGCAGGAGAACAGCTCTCTTCGGCTGTGGAAAGCCAGCAAAGCAGGGAACTGGGTCAAAAAAAAGTCCATAGCAGTTGGTTGCGGGTCCCTTGGTAGGGTTGCCAAGTTGATCTTTGCCGGGAGCGGGGGGCTCCCAGCCGGCATCTGGTGCGTGCGCCGCACACACGTCACCCGGAAGTGACGGGAGGACGCCAGGCATGCTGGGGGTGGGGCCATGGCCATACAAGGGAAAACCATCGAGTTTTCCCTTGTATGGCTGTGGCCCTGCCCCCAGTGTGCCCAGCGTCCTCCCGTCACTTCCAGGTGACGCGCACGCCGGGGAGGAGTCCCCCCCGGGGGGACTTGGGATCCCTATCCCTTGGCCTGAACCCTACAAATCTGTACGTGGATTCTCCTGCCTACTCAACTCTTTCTTGCCAGCTGGTCGAAGGAACACAGTCTTCTCTATCCCTTTTGCTGAACCCTGCGTTCCAGCTGCCTGGGTGGCTCTGCCCATTCCTACCTGAGGCAATGGGTCACAGCCAGTAAGCAGTTGACACCAGCCATCAGAAATTCACCAATAGGGTTGCCAGACCCCAGGTCCTGGTGGGTGTTCCCCTGCTTCTGAGGGCTTCAATCTGCCCCAGCCCGGCTGGCCAGCGGGGGAAACCCCACCCCCAAACCCACCCACCCGGCTACCCCTCTCCCTCCTGCCTGATTTAAAGGATTTCAGCTGATTGACGGGGACCGCGTGACCCACCAACCAGCTGGACGGTCCTTTAAATCCAGCAGGAGGGAGGGAGGGGGAGGTTGCGGGCGCAGGCTCTGCTTGTAAAGACCCACCCAACCCTGGAATGCCACCCAAATCCCCCCACTAGACCGAAGAGGGGACCCGGCCTCCTTATTCACCAATGCTCGTCAAAGTAAGTACTTTCGAAACTTCAGTGCCCATTGAGTAAGCAAATTCTAGGGGAAAGGCCATGCCTTTACCTTGCAAAACACAAGGATATTCATGTTGTATTCTAGAATTAGAATGATCAGGGGTCATTTTGTAGAAAAGGAAGTGCAGGAGCTCATTAGCATAACTCATTAGCATAACTTATTTGCATATGCCACACCCCCTGACATCACTGGAAGTGTGTCAGAAGGCAACACCCACCCCTCAGGCTCCACTGGACTCTTTTGGATTGCTAGCTATTGGGGGTGGGGGAACGTGCAGATCTGTCCTCGCAGAGGAGGGAGAGCTTGTACCTGAATAAACCGTGGTCTTAAAGGTGCCACTGGACTGTTTTGGACCGGGGGGCCCAGGGGGAGCTCTGCAACTTACCTGGCTGCTTCTTGCTCTGACCGAGGGCTGCTGGGAGCAGGGGGTGGGGCTTGTTGCATGTGCCCGCCCCCTGGGCTCTTTACTGCCGGAGCTCTGCTCCTGTGCGCTCCTGCAGGAAGTGACCCCTGAGAATGATACAAGCGGGAGCCTGCAAGAGTTGTGGGGGAATGAATCCCATCATCTCCCCTCAAATTCTCATCAGGCCTGCCACACCTCCTGAGCTTCTCCGTTAGGCCCAGCGTGGTTCCCAGACTCCACCACTGCCAACAACCATGTTGGGGGTAGGTGCATTCTCTCCACTTGCCCAAAGAACACACTTTATTGGGGGTGGGATTTAATACCCCAGTGTATTTTTTAAGATGTCCAATTTTTGTGCAAGCCGATGGGGTCCCCCATGTTTGCAGAGACATCTGTTTTGGGTAAGTGTGGCTTCAATCCATGGATTTAGATATTCGCAGACGGAAGCCACAGTTGAGAAATACATATATACATCTTAGAGGTCTCCCTGTTTGCACCCGTTCCAGGATATGGATGCTGTTCTTTGCCTACATGTAGCAACGTAGAGAGATCTATGCAGATTTCTTCAGAGTAAGGTCAGCCCTCTGGATTTTGCAGAAAAGGTTGCCATCTCAGGAAACTGCCAGGCTGGTTTAAAAAAAAAATCCATTTCAAAAGAGTCTGTTGCAATGTAGGGAACTGTATTGATGTATCTGAAGGAGATGGTGTCCTTTTAGGTAACTATATGTTTGAGATGTGAGGTAATTTTGCAGAACTGTGGCATTTATTTAAAGAGATTGCCTCAATTTTAGGAAACAGGCCATGTATGTGAGCGAGATTCAAGTCCACTAGCAGTTTAGAGACCAACCATCAAGATGGCTGGGGGAGTTAAGTTTTCAAGAGACAAAGCTCCCTTTGATGTTGTATCTGATAAAGAGAGTGCTGACTTTCAAAAGCTTATACCCTGATGAACTTGTTGGTCTCTAAGGTGCTACTAGACTCAAATCTGGCTGTCCTACCGCAGACAAACATGGTTGCCCTCTGAAACTGCGGCCATTTTGTTTTACTTCATTACGAGGAGCTTTGCAGCCGAAGGTTTAGGTTGGGGGTTCTCCGTCTTGCTGAGTCTGAGGGAACTGTTAGAATGTTGGGAACAGGAAATTGGCTGCCATGACAAAATGGAAGCCAGAAGGGCCAGGGCCAAACAACAAAAATGGCTGCCATGGGGTAATGAGGCGAGGGTTGCCACCTTTATGGTGGAGCTGGAAATGTCCTTGAAGTAAAACTGAAGAAATGGCAGCTGTAGAGGGTTGGACATCACACTGAGCTCCCTCCCTAAGCACTACCTCCCAATCAATGCTCCCTGTAAGCTATGGAGTCCTGTGAGCAAAAATTCTCCTTTGTGAGCTACTGGCATTAAAGTTGTGAGCGAGTGATTTGGCTGCTGCATAAATTAGTTTGCTCTGGAGCGATCCTTCCTGAGTGAAGACAAAAACATGCGAGCCGGAGGCTAAGAAACTGTGAGCTAGCTCACACTGAGTCAGCTTAGAGGGAACACTACTCCTAATCCCTTAAACTTAAGTCTGATGGTGAAAACAAGGCCTTTGCTTCCATGATGGAGAACATAAGACCCCTGTTTCTATCATGAAGAGAGTTCACATCGTATAAAAGTGTGGAGAAATCCTGCTTTCGTAGCAATGGACTTTGCAATAGGATATTCCAATCTTTCATAGTAACGTACTGCTAACCTGTCTCTAAAAGATGTACCTTGTAACCGGAACGTTCTTAACCACAAGTCAGCTGCTACATGAGATCAGACCTGTCTAGCTGTGCTTCTGTACCTCAAGAGAATATCTAGTAAAATTCCACGGTGTATTGACCATGATCTAAAAACCATCTACAAAGGGTCTCTGTAAGTCTGTATCTATAGTCGTAGGGGGTAGCTTGTGGGAATGAGTGACTCAGTGCACACGGGGGGGGGGCGCTCCATCACTCTAAGGGTGCGTTCAGACGGGGCGTTTCTGCCGGCATAAATGGTACTGGTTGGAACTGGTGCAGTTTATGCTGGCAGAAACGCAATCACACTTACCTCCATTCAGCGGAACCCATCGCAATACGCCCGTCTACACTCGTCTTCGGGTTTTTTTTAAAAAACCTTAGTTTGCGCATGCGCATAGGCAGCCATCCACAGAATGGCGATCTTGCGCAAAGAACCCTGTCGTACATTTAAACTTTAAAGTTTAAAGAGCACAGTAGCCTCCCTGAGGTCCCGGACGCCCCCGAAATGCTACAGTAAGGCCCTTTTCTTTTTCCTTTTAAACAAACGGCAGGGCGAAGCTTCGCCCAAGCGCATATCGTTGTCCTTTAAAAAAAATAGCGGGCGAAAATCGGAAGCCTCAGTCTTCCGAACGGAAGTAGCTGTGCAACTGAGGAGAGCAATCAGACGGCGAGGTACAATGTTTACAACCATTGCACTCAGGATACCACCACTTGGTGACCTAGTGGCAGAGTGCAGCGGTGTAAAGGGCTTTACAATGGTTAGGGACAGGAGGCAGATGTTCGCCGTCGGAACGCCGGTAAGTACAACGATTGCAACCGGCACCTATACCGCCGTAAAGCCCCCATCTGAATGCACCCTAAGTGTATATAGGTGTTATCTCCTTAAATGGGATGCCTCTCTTTGTCTTAACCTGGGAGCTGCCGTCTGATCCCTCCTCGCTCTCCCTTTGTTGTCTCTCACCTCACATGGCCTTCCATGGAGATACATGTCTCTCCTGTAGGGATAACACCCTCATATTCCCACACACATGATGCTGGACAAGCTGGCCGTTTGTGATAGCGAAAGTATTCTTTATGTTAGGCTTCTTCTTTCTCTTCTTTCGACTGCAACCCGAATGTGAACTGGATCTACTTGAATAAATTTAAGTTTACCTTTTTTTTACAATATACGTCTTGGGAGATTTATTTACTGCACTTCACATAGGGTTGCCAGGTTCTACCTGGCTGCCGTTGGGGGCTCCAGGGTCCGTCCTGGGATCTTCTGGTGCATGCACAAAGCACACAGGCTGCAGTGGTGTCACCCGGAAGTGACATCATCACATCGTCGACATTGGGGTGACGCTCTAGTTTTTGGGCAAAACTCTATGGTTTGAGCCCAATTTTACCATAAGGTTTTGCCCAAAAACTAGAGTATCACCCCCATCAGTGACGTGATGCCACTTCTGGGTGACATCATTATGTTGTGTTCGGGGGCATTTGCAGGTGGGGTTTCCCCCTGTTGTGGCCAGCTGGCTGGTGGCAAAAAGGGACCCACAAAAGTGGGGGAAACCCCACCTGGACCGGGGGCCTGGCAACTCTACACTTCTATGTCTGGGCCAAACTCTATCCCAATATGGCTCTACCCCAAAGTTGCCCTGTGGCCACAGTATCTGAGCAAGAAGGAGGAGGAAGAGAGTTTGGATTTATACCCCGCCCTTCACTACCCAAGGGAGTCTCAGAGCGGCTTACAAACTCCTGTCCCTTCCCCTCTCCACAACAAACACCCTGTGAAGTAGGCGGGGCTGAGAGAATGACAGAAACTGCTCTTTTTCAAGAGCAGCTGTGCCAGAACTATGGCTTGCCCAAGGTCATCCAGCAGGTGCACGTGGAGGAGTGGGGAATCAAACCCGGTTCTCCCAGATTGGAGTCCGCGCACCTAACCACGGCACCAAACTGGCTCTCCAGTTTAATAAAGCTCCATTTACTTTCCATCTGTCTGACTTCTGAATTTCTACATATGCTTGTTGAATTTTATATAGAACATTCTATATAGACAATTCATTATTTAGAATACTTACTAGCACTGCTCCAGAGACCTACACAGTTGCTCAAAAGTAGCTAAAGGTAAAAGGAGGTAAGGATGGGGTTGTGGTGCTGGGGTGGGGGGAGAAGTTTTGAGCATCTTGGTATCATATTGAACAAATTTTGAGTCTAGTGGCACTTTTAAGACCAACAAAGTTTTATTCAAGGAATAAGTTTTCATGCGCATGCTCACTTCTTCAGATACAGAGCCAGTTTGGTGCAGTGGTTAAGAGCGTGGACTCTAATCTGGGAGAGCTGGGTTTGATCCCCCACTCCTCCACTTGGTACCATGCTGTTAATCAATGTTGCAAGCAGGAACCTGAGGTTTAGGGTTGTCAGGTCCCCCCAGCCACAGGCAGGAGTCAAGGTTGCAGTTGAAATAGGGTTACCAGATCCAGGGTGGAAACTCCTGGAGATTTGGAGATGGAGCCTAGGGAGGCCAAGGACCTCAGTGACACACAATGCCGTAGAGTCCAGCCTCCAAAGCCTCCATTTGCTCCAGGGGAACTGATCTCTGTAGTCTGGAGACGAGGCGTAATTCCGGTGGATCCTCGGAACCCACGGGGAGGCTGGCATCCCTGCCGAGGTTAAGCCCGATCTCGCAGAGCTATATTCTGAAATTTACTTGGAAGGCATTGGGTCATGTCTGACCCGAACTGAGAGGTTGCCCCATTTCTGCAAACGGTAACATTTTGCAACCTGGCGGTTGTACAGATGGTGGTTCTTTGTGGTTTTGTTCCTGTCGTGTCGAAACATCATCGGATGTTTAATGTTGTATTTGTCCTCGTGTTTTGGAAATTACTGTGCCGGAAGACTGAATGAATCGAGTATTGGAGGTATCTAGAAAGGGGGGAACCTGTCAGCCCTGAGTTATCTTGGCCACATTCTCAAAAGCTTGTGGTCGCTAAAGTGAGGTCTTCTTCAGACCCGCCTGTCCTCTAGCAAGCAAATAAGCAGAAGGTGAAGAAGGGTCATCCCTTTTCACAATCTTCAGGAAGGTCTCGATGACAAAGTGTCAGCAAGCTGCCATAAGGTGGTGTGGTCTTTTCTGCATATTACATTGTGCCCTGTCCATCCCCCCATGTATCCTCCTGTGTAGGTGTTTACTGTCTTTTGCTTGCTACATCTGCGGAACTGCTCAAGGTCAACCAGCTGGAGGTGGGATGGAGTTATGGCGTTGCTTTGCTTTATTATGTATCTCATGCCTGAGAACTGAACTGGTGTTTATGTTGTAGAACCGTTGTGTTCCCAAGGAATTGGGCGCTAGTTTTATCTGCCTTCCTGCCAGCGGGAATTGGACTCATTGGTCCTAACCTGGTTCAAGTTCCTTTATTATGTTTCCCTATGGGGTCTGTAGTCATTCCTAACAATCCTTGTGTTCCTGAGCCAACCATCGCTTTATAATAAATTTGACTTTGTTCTTCAAACGTGGATTTATTTCGAATGCATGGGGAATTGGACATTTTGTTAGTAAATCCCCTTTTTCTTCATCACCCCGAGTCTGAGAGATCATGAGCGGGGCCGAGGAGAAACTACCAACAACGGAGGGGTCCACACCGGTCACCTCCAGTCCCCCTACCACCACAGCTGCGTCAGTACCGGTCTCGGTGCCAGCGACGGGAGCGGTGGGGGGAGCCGTGCCGAAATTTGCTCCAGTCCCGTGGGCACCTCCGACCCCTTCCAGATGGGGCAAAGGAGCAGTACCCGCCTGGGACGACTGGACTAGGTTTGACTCGCGGAGCACACGGGAAACTTTTTCGCACCACGGGAGCGGGCTCCGCGAGAGCATGTATGACCAAGGGTTGTACCCAGGGAAGAGCACGGGCTTCCCTGGTGATTGGCCCGGAGGGGAGGAAGACCTCTGGGGCACGGACCGACCGAGAGACAGAGACAGCAGACCGACATTGGCCGGGGAGCGTGATGTCGATGGGAGACCGACTCGAGGATCTCGACCAGACCATGCAGCAGCTTATGCGGACTGT
>NW_015172596.1:235395-243826 GCF_001447785.1 Gekko japonicus | reverse complement strand
CGACGTCATTGTTGACTCGATTTTCACCCCCGCCCAGTTGGGTGGGGCCGTGGTCACTCTCAATCAAGCGAAAAGACTTCCCACGGCCCCCTCTTCTCCTGCTCCTCCTCCTCCCACCTTGCCTGTGGGGGGGGATTGGCGCAGCCACTACACTGCTGAGCTTTCCAAACAGGTATGGGAAGTCATCTCGATGGATTTCATCACGGATCTACCACTCAGCAAGGGGAAATCTGTTATTTGGGTGGTGGTTGACCTGTTTTCTAAGCAAGCTCACTTCATTCCCCTGCCATCCCTACCTACGGCCCAAAGGCTGGCTAAAGCTTTCATTCAACATATCGTACAACTCCATCTCTTGCCAGCTAAGATAATTATGGACAGGGGTACGCAATTTGTTTCTAAATTCTGGAAGGAACTGTTAACTATCATGGGGGTGGAGCAAGGGCTCAGTAGTGCATACCATCCAGAGACTGACGGCCAGACAGAACGAGTTAACCAAACTCTGGAACAGTATTTGAGATGTTTTACGAACTATCAACAAAATGACTGGTGTGACCTACTGCCTCTGGCGGAATACTGTTATAATAACACTATGCATAGTTCGATTGGTATGTCGCCTTTCAAAGCTGTATATGGTTATGACTGCCCTCCTTTGCCTTTCCTAAGGGGGGATAAACCTCTGCAGCCTACTGACGCTGGATCTTGGTGTAAGTCCTTACAAGCAGTTTGGCCAGTCCTATGCCAAACATTAGATGCGGCAAAAGCCGCTTACAAACTGCAGGCTGATAGAGGTCGGGTGTCCTTTCAAAGCTGTATATGGTTATGACTGCCCTCCTTTGCCTTTCCTAGGGGGGGATAAACCTCTGCAGCCTAGTGACGCTGGTTCTTGGTGTAAATCGCTACAAGAGGTTTGGCCACTCCTATTGCAAACATTGGATGCGGCAAAGGCCGCTTACAATCTGCAGGCTGACAGAGGGCGGGCGGGGGGTTGGGATCTGCAGCCTGGTGATTTGGTATATGTGTCAACGAAAAATATGAAGCTGCTCAGACCCTGCAAAAAATTGGGTTGGAAGTACATTGGACCTTTCCCAGTCCGTAGACTGATTAATGAGGTTGCGGTTGAAGTGGACCTTCCCAAAAACCTGAAATCCTTACACCTGGTTTTCCATATGAGCCTCCTCAAAAAGACCTCGGGTGCATCACAGTGGAGGCCCATGCAGGTATCCCCTCCTCTGGTTCTGGTGGAGGGGGAAGAACATTTCGAGATTGCGGACATTCTAGATTCTAAGTTGAAACGTGGTAAACTGTTTTACCTGATTGAATGGGTGGACTTCGGACCCCAGCACCGGGAATGGGTGGAAGAAGGGGATATTCGGGCCCCTTACATGCTCAGAGAATTCCACAAACAGTTCCCGGGCAAACCACTCCAGGTTGTCCTTTTCCCTCTCACACTCTCGGGAGAGCAGGCGCCAACTTTTACAGTAACGAGCCGGGTAGGGACCAGTGTTTCCTCTAAGCTGAGTTAGTGTGAGCTGGCTCACAGATTTTTAGCCTCTGGCTCACACATTTTTGTCTCAGCTCAGGAAAGAGGGCTCCAGAGCAAACTAATTCATGTAGTAGCCAAATCACCTGCTCACAACTTTAATGCTGGTAGCTCACAAAGTAGAATTTTTGCTCACAGGACTCCACAGCTTAGAGGGAACATTGGTAGGGACTCACATCATGCCCCCCCCCGGAAGTCTTTTATGACTTCCCCTGCCTCTCCCAATCTCTGAACTCTCACAGGGAAGAAGTCTGGATTTTGTTTTGTTTGCTCTAGGCCAGGTTTGGGCTTCTGCCCAAGAGATTCAGAGCTGGTGTTCATATTAGGGTCCAAGGACACATTACATCTGTTGATCACATTTTGAAATTTATCACACTCTTCCTCCAAGAAGCTCAAAAGTGGTGTGCAGGGCTGTTGCTCGTCCTCACTATTGTAGGCAGGGTAATTAACACAGCAACGGTGCACAACCTGATTAAAGAGCAGATAAAAGTTTATTTAGGAACTAACACAGTTAGAATCATAGAATCATAGAGTTGGAAGGGACCTCCAGGGTCATCTAGTCCAACCCCCTGCACAATGCAGGAAATTCACAACTACCTCCCCCCACACACACCCCGTGACCCCTGCTCCATGCCCAGAAGAGGGCAAAAGAACAACCCTCACCCTCCAGGATCCCTGGCCAAACTGGCCTGGAGAACAATTGCTTTCTGACCCCAAAGTGGCAATCACCATCTCTCTGGGTATGTAAGAAAGGGGCCACGAGAACTGAGCGCTGATGCAACCCTTCCCGTCCGCCCTCTTATGACCTGCCTAAGTTTACAGAATCAGCCTTGTTGTCAGATGGCCATCTAGCCTCTCTTTGAAAACCTCCAAAGAAGGAGAGCCCACCACCTCCCGAGGAAGCCTGTTCCACTGAGGAACCGCTCGAACTGTCAAGAAGTTCTTCCTAAGGTCTAGCAGAAAATTCTTTTGATTTAATTTCAACCCGTTGGTTCCGATCCAACCTTCTGTGGCAACAGAAAACAACTCTGTACCATCCTCTATAGGAGCTGTGGTGGCTCAAGTGGTTAAGACGCTGAACTGCAGGCTGTGGAAGGTCAGTAGTTCAGCAGTTCGAGACCCGGGTTGCCGCATGACGGAGTGAGCTCCCGTCTCTAGTTCCAGCTCCTGCCAACCTAGCAGTTCGAAACCAAGAAATTGCAAGTAGATAAATAGGTACAACTTCAGTGGGAAGGTAACAGCGTTCCGTGCGCCTTGGTGTTTAGTCATGCCGGCCACATGACTATGGAAACGTCTTCAGACAGCGCTGGCTCTTCGGCTTGGAAACGGAGATGAGCACCGCAACCCTAGAGTCGGACTCGACTGGCTTTCGAGCAAGGGAACCTTTACCTTTTTACCATCCTCTATATGACAGCCATTCAAATCCTTGAAGATGGTTATCATATCACCTCTCAGGCATCTCCTCTCCAGGCTAAACACACCCAGCTCCATCTAACTTTCCTCAAAGGACTTGGTCTGCAGACCCCTTCTTCATTGTCCTCCTCTGGACAGCTTGTCTATGTCCTTAGGAAAGAGGAGAGACAGAGAGAGGTTCCAAATCCTAACTACATCTCTAGCTGAGAGAGAAAGCGTGAATAACGTCCGTGGGGAAAGACGAAATTGCCCTAAGGTTAGCAATCTTGGGACAGACTTGACAGGTGCTGTTCCCACCGTCCTGTTTAAATGTCTTCTTGCTGCCCCCTTCAGGGTCTTCTTCTCTTCTTCTTTGTACATCAGACATGGCCTTTCCCAACAACTTTATCCGAAGGCTCTCTCTTACGAGGTAGGTCAAGCTGAGAGAGTGATCAGGAATTTCAATTATCTATCTCTTAAGCAGTTTGGTGCAGTGGTTAGGAGCACGGACTCTAATTAGGGAGAAACCAGGGCTCTTTTTGTAGAAAAAGCCCAGCAGGAACTCATTAGCATAATAGGCCATACCCAACAGCAGAAACTCATTAGCATAATAGGCCACACCCCTGATTAAGGTTGCCAAATGGGCCCGGGGGCGGGGAATCCCCCGCTTTGGCAGCCCGATTTTCGATGCGACAAAAATCGGGCCCGGGGAAAACCCCACCCCCGCGCGCACGTCACCTGGATGTGACGTCGCACGCTGGGGGCGGGGCCACAGCCATTTGAGGGGAAAACTCTATGTTTCCCCCTCAAATGGCTGTGGCCCCGCCCCCAGCGTGCGACATCACATCCGGGTGACGTAGATATGGTGCGCGTGCGCGCACCAGGAGATCGCCAGGAGTCCCCCGCCGAGGAGGTAAGTAACATTTGGCAACCCTACCCCTGATAGCAAAGCTCATTAGCATATTAGGCCACACCCCCATGTTACCAGAAGTGTGGTCATCCAGCCACACCCACTTTTTGCTTCTTATTCTGTTTACCTTGTTTGTTGTCAAAACCCAGGGCTTTTTTTGTAGCAGGAACTCCTCTGCATGTTAGGCCACACACCCCTAATGTAGCCAATCCTAATGAGTTTCTGCTGTTGGGTGTGGCCTGTTATGCTAATGAGCTCCTGCTGGGCGTGGCCAACTCAGGAGCCAGCTGGAACTCCGTTCCTGTGCGTTCCTGCCCAAAAATAGCCCTGGGGAGAACTACGTTTGATTCCCCACTCCTCCACATACAGCTGCTGGGTTACCTTGGGTAAGTCATAAATTCTCTCAGTAGCAGTCCTTGAAAGAGCTCTGTCAGCCCCACCTACCTCACAGGGTGTTTGTTGTGGGGAGGGGAAGGGAAAGGAGATTGGAAGCCACTCTGAGACTCCTTTGAGTAGTGAAGGGCAGGGTACATATCCAATCTCCTCCTCTTCCTCCTCCTCCAACACATTATGGAGTCCTCATGTTGGGTCTGGGATCCCTACCCTGCATTATTATTATTACATTCTATTTATATACCGCCCTTGACCCCGGAGGGTCTCTGAGCGGTTTACATATATATACTAGTTGAATCCTACCTAGGGCCACAATTCGTATGGGGGGAGGGGCTGCCTACCAGCACCCAAGCGGCGCGTTCTTGTTGTTCGGGCACACACATGAGCCACAGATTTTTTCTAAATTCCCGTGTGTGCCTGATTCAGATGATGACCATGGAATGTGTGCAGAAGGAGCTTCAGTCTTCCCTGCGTTTTCCCGACTTGAAAATTTCCAAAGCAGTGTATGGAAATTTAGGAAGAACCTGCTAATCCCTTCTAGCTGTCACCACAGGACACACATGAAACTGCCTTTTACTGAATCGGACCTTTGGTCCATCAAAGTCAGTCTCGTCTACTCAGACTGACAGCGGCTCTCCAAGGTCTAAGGAAAAGGTCTTTCACATCACCTACTGCCAGATCTTTCAACAGGAGAATACCGGGGATCAAACCTGGAACCTTCTGCATGCCAAGCAGATGCTCTACCACCGAGCCACAGCCCTTCAGAAACTCTTTACCACAGAGTTTAGGTGGGATTCCTAGAGTGTCACCCAGAGGCGACGTCACATCCTCCCCAATGTCCGCCCAACCCTAGCACCACCCTCAAAATCTCCTGGTATTTACCAAAGCAGTTCTGGCAACCCTATGACAGGAATGGTGTGCAGAAAGAGCAAAATAATAATAATCAGACAACTTGATACTGAAAGCCACCTCTTTAATCTACATGTAAGATCTAGGAAGATGAAATATGGGGGCGGGGGGTAGAGGCACCTGATAGGGCCGAGCAATGCCAGAGGAATTCTGGGGCCGTCTAGCGAGTGGCATGACACTCATGCAGTTTCTGATGTCCAAACTGAGCTTCCTTGCTAAAGTCACATCCACAGTCTGCCTCAGAGTCCCACGTGCCTCTACAAAACCCACAGAGACTCACGTAGCCTGTAGCCAACGCCCAGGCCTATCTGCCAAGCTGGATGGTGTTTCCCCGCCTTGTCCTCAGGAGGAAACGCTGTCTTGGGGAACTTGGTCTGATTCATTCATCAGGACGGGAACCTGAAATTCTGTATCCCTTTCAGACCTCCTCAGTCACAGTGGAAGGGCTTCTATTGGCAGCCAGAGAAGAAACGGGGAGCCGCTGTTGATGTGGGGTGTGTGTGTGTGGGGGGGATGGCTTATGAGACCAGGGAATGGAGGGTGGTATGCACTCGCCCTCAAAGAGAGTGGCTTTATTACTCTGAGCCCCCCTCGTGAATCTCCGCCTGCATCCACAAAACGGTCAGCAGTTCTGCGATTGCTGCACTGTAACGGATGTCAGCGGCTGGAATGTCTTGGCCGTGGCGAGGAAGTACAGTCACAAAGTTATGCTGCGGAGAGAAACCAGAGTGCTGTCCCCAGCCGTGGGTGGCTGCAGCCCCGGAGGAAAGCCGTTGTTAGTGCACAGAGAAGCACCCTGTGCAAAATACAACGTGGCTGGCAATCCGTGATACGAAAGCAGATGGACTCCCATTGGCAGATCAGC
This sequence comes from Gekko japonicus, assembly GCF_001447785.1. NCBI lineage: Eukaryota > Metazoa > Chordata > Lepidosauria > Squamata > Gekkonidae > Gekko > Gekko japonicus. Next base: position 237,817 of record NW_015172596.1, on the reverse strand, counting down.
AGGCCTTTGCCGTTGAGTGGACCTGCAGGCTCAGTAGAGGGAAGTTCTGTGAGTGATCATTATTATTATACCTTGGAGACAAGGAGGAAAGAAAGAAAGGTTAGGGCTCCCAGGGCAATGAGATATAAGGGGAAAGGCACATCTCCGCTACAAAAAGGGGCTAGAGATTACATTTCTTTCAGTAAAATGAAAGCTGAGAATTCAGAGAGCTTAGAATAATAGAATTGTAGAATTGAGAGTTGGAAGGGACCTCCGGGGTCATCTAGTCCAACCTCCTGCACAATGCAGGAAATTCACAGATATCTCCACCCAGTGACCCCTGCTCCATGCCTGGACGATGGCAAAAACCCTCCAGGATCCCCAGCCAAACTGGCCTGGAGAAAGCCTGGAGAAAAAATGTGACCTGACCCCAATGTGGCGATCACCAGCTCTCCGGGCGTGTAAGAAAGGGCCACAAGAACTAAGCACCGATGCAACCCTTCCTGCCCTCCCTTCTCGTGATCTGCTCAAGTTAACAGAATCAGCATTGCTGTCAGATGGCCATCTGGCCTCGATAGACTGATTTTTCTAACACTATAACACAAGGGTCTCCAACCGTTTTGAGCCGGCGGGCACCTTTGGAATTCTGACACTGTGTGGTGGGCACAGCCACAGTTCACTTTCAGTCACATAAGTGAAGAACCTTGTGTTGTGGTGCCAGTCCCCAGGTGGGGGTGGGGGATCCCCTGATTTTGTGGGCTCCTGCCCACTCCCGGCCAGCTGGCTGGCAAAGGAAAGCCCTGCCCTCAAGCCCCACCCCCACCATCGGCGGCCAGCCCTCTCTCCCACAAGAACTAAGCACCGATGCAACCCTTCCTGCCCTCCCTTCTCGTGATCTGCTCAAGTTAACAGAATCAGCATTGCTGTCAGATGGCCATCTGGCCTCGATAGACTGATTTTTCTAACACTATAACACAAGGGTCTCCAACCGTTTTGAGCCGGCGGGCACCTTTGGAATTCTGACACTGTGTGGTGGGCACAGCCACAGTTCACTTTCAGTCACATAAGTGAAGAACCTTGTGTTGTGGAACCAGTCCCCAGGTCGGGGTGGGGGATCCCCCGATTTTGTGGGCTCCTGCCCACCCCCGGCCAGCTGGCTGGCAAAGGAAACTCTGCCCTCAAGCCCCACCCCCAACAGCCACCATCGGCGGCCAGCCTCTCCCTCCCCTCCTGCAAGAGTTAAAGGGCCCTCCAGCTGATTGGCCCTTTGGCACGTGGCCCTTTAACTCTTGCAGGAGGGGAGGGAGAGGGGCAGCCACCGGCTGCACACTTGAACTCCAAGCGGAAAATTCGCCACTTTGGGGCGTGGGGGGGCCCAGCCAGTCCCCAACACGATGATATCACTTCTGCATGATGTCATCACTTTGGTGATGTCCCCTCCCCCTCCAGAAATGCCCACCCCCAAAGTTCCCCCACCAGTGACGAGGAAGGACCTGGCAACCCTAAGTGGCAGCTGCTTGCCAAAGCAATGTTTTTTGAAATCCTCACAGCCAATCAAATCTCCAATGGCCAATCAGAAGCCTCGATGAGCAAAAGTTACACCTTGCTCCGCCCGCTTTCTGAAAACCGTTGGCGGGCACCAGATGTCAGAATTCCAAAGACACCCTGTTGGGGGCTCCTGCTATAAAGAAGATCTCAGTGGCCAGTTAAAACAAAACAAAAATGCCCCCTGGTGGTGATGCAATGGTATCACTTCCAGTATGTGCTGGAAGTGACCTCACTGTGACACTAGCCTAGGCCTCCCCCTGTGGTTTGCCAGGAGGGACAAGCAACCCAAGGACAAACAAGAACTTCCTAGATGGGAACTTCTTGCACAATAATTGGAGAGATGCAGAGCCACGAGCCAGAGACTAAAAGGCCCAAGGCCTTGTTTTGTCTCTCTCCCAGACAAACTCTGCTGTTGTGTCTGAATCAGGCCCGTAGCCAGAAAAAATTTATTGGGGGGGGGGACAAATGAGTACAGTGGTGGTGAACACATCTTTTTTTGTTTTATTTAGAATGAGCTACGATGCGGCACAAAGTTTCTACGAGGAATCATTCTGTCATTCCAGTCCCAGAGCACAGATTCTATTGCTATGGACCATCATTCCACTCTGCGACCTGTCGTTCCAGTCCAAGAGCACAGATTCTTTTTCTAGGGACTGTCATTCCCCTCTGGGGGCTGTCATTCCAGCCTCAGAGCACTGATTCTAGTCCTAGGGACTGTCATTCCACTCTGGGGGATGTCATTCCAGTCTCAGAGCACTTTCTAGTTCTAGGGACTGTCATTCCATTCTGGGGGCTGTCATTCCAGTCTCAGAGCACTGTTTCTAGTCCTAAGGACTGTCATTCCACTCTGGGGCTGTCATTCCAGTCTCAGAGCACTGTTTCTAGTTCTAGGGAC
>NW_015172596.1:234182-234354 GCF_001447785.1 Gekko japonicus | reverse complement strand
CCAGTTAAAACAAAACAAAAATGCCCCCTGGTGGTGATACAATACTATCACTTCCAGTATGTGCTGGAAGTGACCTCACTGTGACACCACCCTAGGCCTCCACCTGTGGTTTGCCAGGAGGGACAAGCAACCCAAGGACAAACAAGAACTTCCTAGATGGGAACTTCTTGCA
>NW_015172596.1:233992-234098 GCF_001447785.1 Gekko japonicus | reverse complement strand
AGAGACTAAAAGGCCCAAGGCCTTGTTTTGTCTCTCTCCCAGACAAACTCTGCTGTTGTGTCTGAATCAGGCCCGTAGCCAGAAAAAATTTATTGGGGGGGGGGGC
>NW_015172596.1:233333-233844 GCF_001447785.1 Gekko japonicus | reverse complement strand
CATTCCACTCTGGGGGCTGTCATTCCAGCCTCAGAGCACTGATTCTAGTCCTAGGGACTGTCATTCCACTCTGGGGGCTGTCATTCCAGTCTCAGAGCACTTTCTAGTTCTAGGGACTGTCATTCCATTCTGGGGGCTGTCATTCCAGTCTCAGAGCACTTTCTAGTTCTAGGGACTGTCATTCCATTCTGGGGGCTGTCATTCCAGTCTCAGAGCACTGTTTCTAGTTCTAGGGACTGTCATTCCATTCTGGGGGCTTTCATTCCAGTCTCAGAGCACTGTTTCTAGTCCTAAGGACTGTCATTCCACTCTGGGGCTGTCATTCCAGTCTCAGAGCACTGTTTCTAGTTCTAGGGACTGTCATTCCACTCTGGGGGCTGTCATTCAAATTCCAGAGTAGTCCATCTGGGCCCAGAGACCTTAATGCGAAATCCATTCTGCATTTTCTCTGCAACTTATTTTGTTCTGTAATGTATTTCAATGGAGCCCATGCAAGTCAATTGGCATTCCT
>NW_015172596.1:231135-233319 GCF_001447785.1 Gekko japonicus | reverse complement strand
TCCAGTTATCTCCAATGGGCCTTCAAGCCTCTCCCATTGTTTCCAATGGGCAATCCTCTCATTCCTTTTAGTACGTCCCCCTTGGCAGCCAGACACTCTGCCCCTCAACTCAGGGCCCTAGTCAGGAATCTTTTGGGGGGGGTGTGCCAGGGGAGGGAGTAGCAGCACTTACATGGGCATGGGTAGCCACCGGCAGCACTCTGGGGAAAGTGTGCCAGGGCCCGGGGGGCCTCCTTTGGGGAAAGCCACATTGCCCCCTCCTGCCGCGCTTCCCTTGGGAGGCCTTTGCTTTTCAAGGGTGTGTGCCCAGGGGATTGGGTAGGGATGCTGCAGAACTGATAAGGGGTGCCCCCCAGTGCCACACCACTGGCTATGGCCCTGCCTCTGTTTCTGGGAACAAAGCTGGTCAGTCTAACATCAATACTAGGTAAGTTGGTGGAATCTGTTTTTAACGATGGAATTAGTAGGCACATTGGGGAACAAAACCTATAGAAAAAAAATCATCATGGATTCTGTCTCACGAATCTTTAGAGTTCTTTGAGGGGGTGAGCGAACATGTGGGCAAGGGTGATCCAGATGTTGTTTACCTAGGCTTCTAGAAAGCATTGGATAAAGTTCCTCATCAAAGGCTCCTAAGTAAACTCAGAAAGTTCCTCATCAAAGGCTCCTAAGTAAGCTCAGCAGTCATGGGATAAGAGGAGAAGTCCTCTTGTGGATTAAAAACTGGTTAATTAACAGGAAACAGAGAGTGAAGATAAATGGGCAGTTTTTCACAGTGGAAGGTGGTAAGCAGTGGGGTACCGCAGGGCTTGGTACTGGGTCCAGTACTTTTTAACTTGTTCATTAATGATTTGGAGTTGGGAGTGAGCAGTGAAGTGGCTAAGTTTGCAGATGACAAAGAAGTTTACAAAATTATGCACAGGATAGAGAAGAAAAATAGTTTTCTCCCTTTCTCACAATACAGGAACTTGTGGGCACTCAATGAAATTAAAGAACAGTAGGTTTAGAACAGATAAAAGGAACTATTTCTTCGCCCAAAGAGTAATCAGCACATGGAATTCACTGCCACAGGAAATGGTGGCGGTTACAAGCATAGACAGCTTCAAGAGGGGACTGCGTAAACATATGGTGGTGGTGTCTACAAGCATAGACAGCTTCAACAGAGGACTGCACAAACATATGGAGCAAAGGTCCATGAGTAGCTAATAGCCACACATTATAGATGGAACACTCTGTGTGGGGCAGAGATGCTCTGTATTCTTGGTGCTTGGGGGCCATCAGTGGGAGGGCTTCTTGAGTTCTGGCTCCGCTGGTGGACCTCCTGATAGCACCTGGGTTTTGGCCACTGTGTGACACAGAGCGTTGGACTAGATGGGCCATTGGCATGATCCAACATAGCTTCTCTTATGTTCTTAAGTGGATGAGTAGCTATTAGCCACAAGGTATAGATGGAACACTCTGTTTGGGGCAGTGATGCTCTGTATTCTTGGTGCTTGGGAGCCAACAGTGGGAGGGCTTCTGGAGTTCTGGTCCCACTGGTAGACCTTCTGATGGCACCTGGGTTTTGGCCACTGTGTGACACAGAGCGTTGGACTGGATGGGCCATTGGCATGATCCAACATAGCTTCTCTTATGTTCTTATGTCAGGTAAAGATAGGGGGGCAGGTCTCCTGCAATATCAATAAATCTCCCAGCCTGGGCCCTTGTTCCTCACAGATGCTCTACAGAGCAGCAGGGAAAATATATGGAGGGGGATTTAGTGGTATGAAACTGGAAGTGATGTCATTGCATCAAGGTGACTTTCTAGCATTCACACCAAAGTATATAGTTTAAACCATAGAGTTTGGGGTGAATCCTAGAGTGTTGCTCCAACATGATGACATCACTTCCAGTTCTGCGTTGGAAGCGGTGTCACATGTCCATGCAATGTCAAATAGCTCATTCCTGCCCCCCCAATTCTCCCACCACAGTGCCTGCTAGGCCTGGCAAACCTAGATAGAGAGATGTATCCTATGATCCTTCCACAACTTTTATGGATGTGAGCACTGTCAAGTCGCAGACGACTTATGGCAACCCCAGTGAGGGACTTTCAAGGCTGTCTGCCTGTCAGCAAGCTGCCATAAGGTGGTGTGTTCTCATGTACATGTTATATTGTGCTCTGTCCATTCCCCCCCCCCCCCTTTC
>NW_015172596.1:228847-230230 GCF_001447785.1 Gekko japonicus | reverse complement strand
GATGTCTTCGATGCGTTGCCGGGAATGGTAGACCTCCGTATCGCAGAAGCGGCGGCGGCACAAGTTCTCCAGCAGCCACTACAACCACCGTTGATTCCACAACAAGCGCCACCCCAACCGGGCCAACAACCACAGGTCCCGCCAGGCCAGCAACACCCGCTCCAGCCAGCGCAACCGGGAGCCCCAGCGGCACCTGCTCTTCCCTTGCCGGGAGGACCAGGGGCGCCGGGACCCATGCTGATGGGACCGCGGGCGTGACCGAAAGACCTGTTGGAGGCTACATTTGACGGCAACCCGGACGATCTTGCTTTCTTTACGGTGAGGGTGCAGATGTTTGCGGCTCAGCACGGTCACCTGTTCCCGGATGACAGTGGCCGGATCGATGTGATAGCCGCGAGACTGAAAGGGGCGGCAGCGACCTGGTATGTGGGGTTGCACAACAGCTGGGGCCCAGAACTTTTCGATTTACGGGCATTTATGTGGGTGCTAAGAACCCGCTTTGAGGACGTGAACGCGGACCAGAGAGCCAAAGCTTTCTTGCGCACCTTTAAACAAGGACGCCAGTCGGTCAGAGAGTATACAGCGGAGTTCCAAAACCAAGCGGCAAAGCTGAGAGACTGGCCAGATCACATCCTAGTCGAGATGTACTGAGTGGGATTGAATCCAGAAATCAGGGAGACGGTACTGAGATCGGTCGACCCCCGCTCGCTGACGGCATGGACCCAAGAAGCAGAGAACGCTGAGAGCCGTCTTCAGACATTACGCCTGGACACAGCAGCCAGCGGAGGGAAGGTGAGCCAGGCACCCACCCCGAAGCCAAGAACCCCCGCGACTGTCGGAAGCAGCGCGTGACCTACGGATGAAAATGGGGCTCTGCCTGATATGTGGGGAGAAGGGCCACTTCGCCACGGATTGCGGTGCCCACCAAACGAAGGGAAAAGCTCCGCCGTCTAAAGACAAGCTGGCAACACCGCCTAAGAAAGGGGTTGCCAAACCCAAATTTTCAAAAGCACTGCAAGCGGCGCCTGAAACCAACCAGGAAGATTCAGCTGATTCGGAGCCAGAGGTGTCAGGAAACGAGAACGTCCTGTTGTAAGAGAGGTGCAACAACGGGACATTTCATCGGAGGCGCCTATAGTGGTGAGAGAACCCCCCTCTCTTTTCTTCGTGACTGTGTCTTTAATTAACCCGATCCTGGGGACCCACGTGCGGGTGAAAGCACTTATTGACTCGGGCTGTGGGAGAGACTTAATTAGCCCTAATGTAGTGACTGGGTTGGAGGCGGGCATCCAGAAACTGAAATCCCCCATCATCTTTACGCAAATGGATGGGGCGCCCATGAAACTGTGTGCACATGAAACCATGCCGTTGAGATTGGGGGGG
>NW_015172596.1:222854-227691 GCF_001447785.1 Gekko japonicus | reverse complement strand
AATATGTGAATAAACTGTCGGAGACGGCTGAAAATGACAAACTGTCATCGTTGATGAGAGGGACAACAGACCCAACATTTCAAAAGACTTGGAAAAAACTGTATGACTGGTATAATATAAATGCATAGTTTAAAGTAATGAAGTTTTTGGTATTATTAATCTCTCGTAGTTAAATAGAAACTATGGTAAAAAGATAAGAGTATACAGAAACTTAAGCAAAACCATAGAAAGTGATTTAAGAAAATGTTTAAGTATGGTAATAGAGTTATAAGAAAACTAGAAATAAGGCCCGTTGTGGAAATAAATACAACGGGAGCTAGAAAGAGGCTCTGGGAGAGTGCTCTGGCTTTGGGCAAACAGTGTCAGTCTGCTTTTAAAACATGAACCTGGGACCTGCACACCACCAGAATACAGCAGGTTCCATATGCAACTGACATTCCAACTGCCTTGCGGGGGGTGGGGGGGAGTTTGAGGTGTGGAATGGAGTGAAGTCCAATCAGCTTCCATATGCAAAAGACCAGGTTGTCGCAGCAGTTGTGGTGTGGGCGGGACCCGGGCTTTGCCTTCTGATTGGTGGTGATATATGCTGAGGAGCAGTGCCATCAGCCATACACTAAGGGAATGCATTTTAGAATTAGAACTTTGGCACCCACTATTCAATTATATATAAGGAGAGATATACTGATCTCCTTGTAGGTCTTATGTATGTAAGTGGATGTTTGTTTATATGTTGTATGTATGTATGTGTATAATATGAAAAATAATAAAAGTGTACCCATGGGTACTTAAAAAGAAGAAGAAGGACACCACAAACTCTTGTTTCCACACGCATCCCCTCTTTGCTGAGTGTTGCAGTGAAGAGACCCAGAGGGGAGGCCGAGCGGGTAGGGATGTCACGACAGCATTACCTGCGGTGAAGCTGAGGAGTCCTGCAACCACCATGAAATAGATAGGGCCTACGGACACGCGTTCGAAGGAGATGCAAATGAAGAGCAACGATGCCACGCCACAGAGGAGAGCCAGGATTACGAAGGCTCTGGTAACGTGGAGTTGTCCTGTGAGGGAGGAGGGGGAGAAGCGTCTTCCAGGGCAAATGGACAACAGGGCACGTAGAATGGCTTCTAAGCAGAGAGAATCCATTTCTGGTCCTCCCTTCCGCCCCCCCCCCAGTGGTTTCACCGTCACCTATCAGTCAAAACAGAGTCCAGCCAAGAGTGCTATCCTAAGCAGAGTCTCCCCCTTCTCAGTCCATTGAATTCAGTGGACTTTGAATGGCTTAAATGTGTTTAGGATTACACTGTGGGTAGGGGCCGCAACATAGGACAGACTTTGCTCATTCCATTCTGCGCCCATCCTGTTGTAGTGTCAAAAGCCAATGCTCATTTGAGGGGAGGGGGATGGTTGCCTGAGTCCCCTCTGAACACCACAAGAGGGAGCAAACTGCGTTTTTGCACCTCAGACTGAAAATACCTCTGCGGAAACAAAAGAAAGCCACAGAGGAATAAAAATGCAGGAGCGAGGAGACCGGTTTGTGCGGAAAGCATCTAAGCCACTTCCTCTCTGACTTTCTGTAACAGGCGTAAGTGTGCATCTGGAGGCTTCTAATATATCACTTCCTGTTTTGCAACAGGAAATTACATCCTGACACTCTTGGACACTCTAGGAACGGACTCTAGGACCATCAGAGATTAGTCTTGCCAGGCTCCAGGTGGGGTGTACAGATCGCCTGAAATGACAACAGATCTCCAGACCACAGAGATCTGTTCCCCTGGAGAAAATGGGTGCTTTTATAGGGTGGATTCTATGGCATCCTATCCCGCTGGTGTCCCTTCCATCCCCAAAGCCCACACTCCCCAGGTTTCACCCACAAGTCACCATGAATTTCCCAAGCTGGAATGTCAGCAACCCTTTCAGAGGGAGTCATGGCTCCATCTTGGGACATACCCCCTAAACTGTGCCAGGAGCTAGCTCAATTCATGAACAACCCTCATAGGTGGGTACCAGTTATGGTCGGGGTTGCCGGCCTCCAGCTTGGCCAGGAGTTCTCCTGGAATTACAGCTGATCCCCAGACAACAGGGATCAGTTTCCCTGGAGAAAATGGCAGCTTCAGGTGGACGCTATGGCATTATGCCTGGATGGAGTCCGTCCCCACCCTAAACCTCGCCATCCTCAGCCTTCATCTTCAAATCTCTGGAAATTTCCCAACATGGACCTTAACTGGATATGGGAGGGATTGAACCTGGGTCCTCCTGTATGCAAAGCTGCAGATAAATGCTACTGATTTTTTAATGAAAAACCAAGTATTCGGCTCTATTGTAAAGAATCCAGTAAGTAGCCTGAATTTATGGCATTCGCCCACCAAAATATCTGGCAACAAGCCCAGGCCCCATTTTTAGCACTTGAAGGTTGGGGTTCCATTGGCAGCAGGAGATCCTACCTGGTTCACTAAACTGAAAATAGCGACAGGTGGGCTCCAGGCATATCTCCCAGAGGCCAGCGTGTATCAGGCCGTGAGGGCTTCGTTCCAGCACCCAATAGGAAGTGGTCAGGCAAGTGAACAGGACCACGAAACTGCCAGAACTGCAGATGGCACTGCTGATGCGCAGGGGGTGGGTCAAGACGTTGATGTACTGGTTGGAGAACATTTCCGAGAGAGTGGCAAAGGAGTCGTCCCTGGGAGGAGAAGAGATGGAAACTGATGGCAAAGGAGAAGTGACGGGGAAAGAGCAGGTGACCCACCAGTCTTGCGGTCCTGTCTCTGAAATGGGACCATTGGCCATTTTCTAAGTGAATCGCTGAAAGAAGACTTTTTGAAGCTGGTGCCCTCAAGGGAGGACATCAAAAATCATAGAAGGGCGTGTCCGTCTGTCTGTCCATCCATCCAGCTGTGGTAGGCATACCTCATCCAAAAATAAAGCTCAGGGTTTCAAAATTGGCCACCAGCTTCAGGATGATGACGGTGATGATTTCCTCCTGTCAAGTCACAGCCAACTTGTGGTGACCCTATAAGGTTTTCAAGGCAAGAGAGGTTCAGAGGTGGTTTGCCTTTACCTGCCTCTACACAGCAACCCTGGACTTCCTTGGTCTTCTCCCATCCAAATACTGACCAGGGCCAACCCTGCTTAGCTTCCAAGATCTGACAAGATCAGGCTAGCCTGGGCCATCCAGCTCACAACATAGGCTTGCCAAGTCCCCCCGGGGGGCGGGGAAACCCCCACCCCAGAGGCCCGTTCCCCCCCGCCGCCGGATCAGGCCCCGAGGGGTACTCCGTCCCGACGTGCACGTCACCAGGAAGTGACGTGACGCCGCCGGGCACACTGGGGGTGGGGCCACGGTCATCCGAGGGAAAACTCTATGGTTTTCCCTCGGATGGTCGTGGCCCCGCCCCCAGCGTGCCCGGCGTCGTCACGTCACTTCCTGGTGACGTGGATGCGGCGTGCGCCCGCTACGCGTGTGCGCACGCGCTCCGTGATCGGCCCGGAGTCCCCCGCTGCGGAGGAAGGTAACACTTGGCAAACCCTATCTCAACATCATGGGTATTGCAGTACGAAAAACAAAGGCAATCAGAATGGTCTTGCCCAGATTAGATCCCGACCTCGCTGCTGGGGTATTTACTGTGGAAGGGATGGTTTAATTCCTGGAGCTGGAAGCCAGAAAATGGAGGTGGGACAAACAGGGAGGGTGGAGATTGTTATCTTTCAGTTCATGGGGAATGTCTGACATTTGGTGCTCACAGGAGTCTGTTTTACTAATTTGCCAAGGAAGTTTAGAAGCCAAAAGAAAAAGGAACTAGAAAGCTCTCCAACCTAAGGGTTGAAAATGAACATTTATTTGAAACTAGCCCCCACTAGAGTTCTCACTCCCTTCCCCCCGGGAATGGGGTTGGAGTCACTGTCTTGACTCAGCCCTACCCGCCTTCTGGAGTAGATAGAGAGATAGATATAAATTTACTGCCTACCATCTCCTTCTCACCTTGACACAGAGAGCAGGGCTATTTTTGGGCAGGAACGCACAGGAACGGAGTTCCGGCTGGCTCCCGAGTTGGCCGCGCCCAGCAGGAACTCATTCGCATAATAGGCCACACCCAACAGCAGAAACTCATTAGGATTGGCTACGTTAGGGGTGTGTGGCCTAACATGCAAAGGAGTTCCTGCTACAACCCCCCCCCCTGGGTTTTGACAACAAACAAGGTAAACCGAATAAGAAGCAAAAGGTGGGTGTGGCTGGATGACCTCCATTAGCATGTCCATAGCCTGGGGAACTCCTACAAGACAATGACTCAGCCCTACCCACCTTCTGGAGTAGATATAAATTTACTGCCTGCCATTTTCTTCTCACCTTGACACAGAGAGTATTCCATCTTTCTGTGTTTATACCTCTGAGGATGCCAGTCACAGTTACTGGCGAAACGTCAGGTTCTACAATGCCAAGACCACGGCCACACATCCCGGAAAATCTACAGCAACTAATTTCCAAAACAGTTGGCCTCCCCTAAAGCTTCCTCTTGAGCTCCCTCCAGAGTGGGGCTGGCCAAACTTGCTCAACGTAAGAGCCACATCGAATGAACATCAGATGTTCGAGAGCCGCAAGACATGAATAAATATTACAGACACGTTTTCACTGGAAAATATGCAAATTTGCCTTTTATTAACATTAAATGGGACCGTCAAAAATAAAAACAAAAGGGGTAAAAACAGATATTGATAATGATATTTATTTGTCCAATGATTATTTGTTTGTTTGCTAATGATATTTATTTGTCTAAAAGAGAGAGAAATAGGGAGAGAGGTGGAAAGAAAGAAAGAAAGGGGAAGAAAGAAAGGGGAAGAAAGAAAG
>NW_015172596.1:214457-222760 GCF_001447785.1 Gekko japonicus | reverse complement strand
GAAGGAAGGAAGGAAGGAAGGAAGGAAGGAAGGAAGGAAGGAAGGAAGGAAGGAAGGAAGGAAGGAAGGAAGGAAAAGCATGCCTCTCCTTTGCTTCCCCAGCTGCCCTGCCGGGAGCCGCACAATATGTGTAAAAGAGCCGCATGCGGCTCTGGAGCCACAGTTTGGCCACCCCTGCTCTAGAGTATTTGTCTGAGGAACATCAGCCTCAAGAAGACCTCTTAACTGGCAAGGTTTATTTTGCAATGGAGGGCACACATTTCCAAAGTCCTTAGAAAAGAATACCAGCTCGGAGACTGAAGGAGTTTGCTTCCAAGGGCTTGGTTCTCTACCTGATTAACGGAGTAGCATTCGCCTGTAACGGGGGGTTGCCAGTATTACAACAGATCTCCAGTCCAGACCACAGAGATCAGTTTCCCTGCAGACAGGGTTGTCACCTCCGGATGGGGAAATACCTGAAGATTTTAGGGGTGGAGAAGGGTTTTTGGAGGGGAAGGACACCTCAACAGGGTACAATGCCGTAGAGTCTGTCCACTCTCCAAAATAGCCATTGTTCTTCAGGAGAACTGACCTATGTTGACTGGAGGTCAATGTTAATAACAGAAGATCTCCATGCCCCACCCGGAAGTTGGCTAACCTACCTGGGGAAAATGGCAGCTTCCGAGGGTGGACTCTATGACATCACTTCCCTGCAGAGCTCCCTCCCCAAACTCCACCCTCCCTGGGCCCCACATCCAAATCTCCAGTTATTTCCCAACCCAGAGGTGGCAAGGCTCCTTGTAATGTACAGCAAGGACACATGAGGCTGCTTTGCGGGGAGGTCGGGGTACACATCTGACAATAAATAAAATAAATAAAAATAAATTTTATCTCACGAATCCTGGGACCATGCTAACGTTCACCTTGGCTTAGCCTTCACTCTTTTACTTGGTGGCCTGTGCTTTCTTCAGTTCATCTCAGCCTTGGACCACATCCTGACCTGAAGATCAGACTTCATAGAACATCAACGTGAGCTGAAATGAAGCTTTAGTCAGGGCTCTTTTTGTAGAAAAAGCCCAGCAGGAACATATTAGCATAACAGGCCACACCCAATAGCAGAAACCCATTAGCATTTTAGGCCACACCCTCAACAGCACCGCTCATTAGTATATTTGGCCACATCCCATGCCTTCTCTTGGCTTGCCTGGGCGCCCTGCAGCTATGGGGAGTCGGGGCAAGCCGGCCCTTGGAGGGAAGGGAAAGCAGTTTAAACTGCCTTCCCTTGGTTTGCCTGGGCACCCTGCGGCTGCAGGGAGCCCAGGCAAGCTGGCCCTTAGACAGGCTGGGGAAGGCATGGGGAGGCATTTAAATGCCTTCCCAATCCTTCCAGGGTCCCCCCTGGCCCGCCCGCCTCGGACCTTCCAGGGCCCCCCCGGGCCCGCCCGCCTCGGAGTTGCCGAGGGGGTCACTCCCCAGACCTTCCCTCTGTAGCCACGCACACAGAGGTTTTGGCTGTAGTGGGCGAGACCTACTCTGAAGCCAGCCGGAACTCCGTTCCTGTGCGTTCCTGCCCAAAAATAGCCCTGGCTTTAGTCAGTTTGTAGAGAGAAGAAGATTGGATTTATACCCTTCACTACCCAAAGAAGTCTCAGAGCGGCATACAATCTCCTTTCCTTTCCCCTCCCCACAACAGACAGCCTGTGGGCGTTTTCTCTCTCTCTCTTTTGGAGAAAGCTACTACCTTGTTGGATCAGGAGAATGCTGACATAGTGTATCTTGATTTCAGTAAGGCTTTTGATAAGTTTCCACATAATATTCTTGTTGACAAATTGGTAAAACGTGGTTTGGATCCTGTGACTGTTCGGTGGATCCATAACTGGTTGACAGATCGCACCCAAAGACTGTTTGTGAATGGTTCCTCATCCTCTTGGAGAGGAGTGACAAGTGGAGTGCCTCAAGGATCTGTCCTGAGACCTGTTTTGTTCAACATCTTTATCAATGATTTGGATGAAGGGATAGAAGGAATGCTTATTAAATTTGCAGATGATACTAAATTGGGAGGGGTAGCAAATATGGTAGAAGACAGAGTCAGGATACAGGATGATCTTGACAGGCTGGAAAACTGGGCTAAAACAAATAAAATGAATTTCAATGGGGATAAATGTAAAGCTCTGCATTTATGTAGGAAAAATCAAATGCATAATTATAGGTTGGGAGAGACTTGTCTTGGCAGTAGAATGTGTAAAACAGATCTAGGGGTCTTAGTAGACCATACACTGAACATGAGTCAGCAGTGTGATGTGGTAGCTAAAAAGGCAAATGCAATTTTGGGCTGTATCAACAGAAGTATAGCGTCCAGATCACACAAAGTGATGGTACCACTTTACTCTGCTCTGGTGAGACCTCACCTAGAGTATTGTGTTCAGTTTTGGCCACCACAGTTTAAGAAGGATAGAGACAAGCTGGAATGTGTCCAGAGGAGGGCAACGAAGATGGTGAGGGGTCTGGAGACCAAGTCCTATAAGGAAAGGTTGACGTTTAGCCTGGAGAGGAGACAACTGAGAGGTGATCTGATATGATAACCATCTTCAAGTACTTGAAGAGGATGGTGTGGAGTTGTTTTCTGTTGCCCCAGAAAGTCGGACCAGAACCAACGGGTTGCAATTAAATCAGAAGAGTTTTCAGCTAAACATTAGGAAGAACTTCCTGATAGCTAGAGCAGTTCCTCAGTGGAACAGGCGTCCTCAGAAGGTGGTGGGTTCTCCTTCTTTGGAGGTTTTCAAACAGATGCTAGATGACCATCTGACAGCAATGCCAATTGTGTGAACTTAGGCAGATCATGACAGGGAGGGCAGGAAGGGTTGCCTCAGTGCGTAGTTCTTGTGGCCCTTTCTTACATACCCAGGAAATGCTGATTGCCACTTTGGGGTCAGGAAGCAATTTTTCTCCAGGTAGGGCTGCCAAATCCCCCCGGGGGGCAGATTTTCCCCCCGCTTTGGAGGCCCAATTTCTGCCCCCGCGGAATCGGGCCCCGGGGGAAACCCCACCCCCGCGTGCACGTCACTTCCCTGTGACGTCATGATGCTGGGCACACACCGGGAGCGAACCCAAACTCCCCCACCGGCAGGTAAGTCTGGACTTGGCAACCCTATCTCCAGGCCAATTTGGCCAGGGATCCTGGAGGGTTTTTGTCATCTTCTGGGTGTGGAACAGCAGTCATTGGGGGTGTGTGAGAGGGAGATATTTGTGAATTTCCTGCATGGTGCAGGGGGTTGGACTAGATGAGCCTGTAGGTCTCTTCCAACTCTATGATTCCATGAGACAGCTCTTTCGAGAACTGCCCTTGAGAGAACAGCTCTAAAAGAACTTGTAACTGACCCAAGGTCACACCAGCATGTGGAGGAGTGGGCAATCAAACCGAGTTCTCACAGATTAGAGACTGTGCTCTTAACCACTACACCAAACTGGCTACCACTACATACAGAGTTGATGATTTTGCATACATAGTTGATGAATATAACAAATGACCAATAGGACTATGTACACTTCAGCCTCTAGGGCCTTCCTCTGTGGTCACTAATACTATGATAAAAACACACACACATCCAGAAGTATATATATTTACCAGAAGTGTGGTCATCCAGCCAAACCCACCTTTTGCTTCTTATTCTGTTTACCTTGTTTGTTGTCAAAACCCAGGGCTTTTTTTGTAGCAGGAACTCCTTTGCATGTTAGGCCACACACCCCTAATGTAGCCACCCATCTCTCTCCCTTTAAGTGTGGAACCCGTGTTTCCTCCCAAGCCAGATCTCTGCAAGCTTGCAGAGAAATGCCAGCTTCAAGCTCTTAAAAGGGAAACACGGCTGTTCTTAAAGGGGAAACGCCGGCTCCTGCATTTAAAAGGGAAACGCCAGCTCCTTTAAGTGCAGGGAACTGCCGTTTCTGGAAATCCTGTGCGCGGGGGGGGGGGCCTGCGGACGTCCCCAACGTGACGTCATCACACCGGGGATGCCCCGCCCCCTCCAGGAACACCCCCAAAGTCCCCCGCTGGGTGTGGAAGATGGACTTGGCAACCCTAGTGTGGCATCAACCAAGAGTTGCAATGAAGTGGTCATTTGTTATATTCATCAACTACGCATGCAAAATCAAGAACTCTGTGTGTAAAAACGACTAAAGCTTCTTTCAGCTCATGTTGATGTTGTATGAAGTCTGATCCTCAGACCACTTGCTTTTAATCTTTAAAAATTTGCTATCGTGTGCACCATAAATAAAAAATATATATTTGATAATATTTATCTTTAGGTTAGCTTGACCCTTCGAACAGCGCTGGTATATTTTGGGTTGGATTTGTTTCCACCCTTTCCCCCCTCATTCACACACTTATCTCCCATGTCCTCTTGGCCCGGCTGCATATCTGGTTTCCCCTAGCCTGTCAATAAGATGTGACCCTTACAGCCTAGCCACATCATTTCCTGTTTCCTGTTCTACCCTTCCCACTTGACTTGTCCTGCAACAAAGACCGTACCTTCCTTCAAGACTTCGTCCTGGCCTCATCTCCGCTGTCTCTGCCATCTTTGAAATGCAGATGAGGAAGTGCCTGCTTCTCAGCTAATGCACCTGGTTGTCTAGGTTACACCTGCAGCTTGTGCTACCCTTTCTCAGTGTGAATTCTAACCAGTTACATTCTGGGTGTGCTCCCTCTGAAAGGATTCTGACCAATCAGTCATCTGGGCCTTCTAGAAATGGATTCTATACACATGGATTCTGACCAATCAGTTCCTTGAGCCTTCCAGACAAGGATTCTACACACTTGGATTCTAACCAATCAGTTCCTTGGGCCTTTTTTGCCACATGGATTCTGACCAATCATATTGATGCTGTCCAGCTCTGCTTCTACTGCTGTTTGGTGTAGTGGTTAGGACTGCGGACTGTAATCTGGGAGAAATGGGTTTTGTTAAATAGTGGGTTCCATGGATGAGCAGGTTCAAGTCCAGTGATCAGCTCAACTTTATTTGTGAATTCAGCAAGAGCAAGACAAGAACCCCAGAGCCTCAGCTCTGTTAAATAGCATGCAATTGCCACACCCAAACACACCCCACTCCCAGTGATAAGATATTTACATAACATTACTACTACACTGGTTTATTCCAGAGTCCTGGTAGGCTATTGTTCTTGTGCTCCAAGCTCAACCAGTCTCTAGTTGGAATGATTCAGTCCCAATCAGTGTTCCCTCTAAGCTGAGTTAGTGTGAGCTAGCTCACAGCTTTTTAGCCTCTGGCTCACAGATTTTTGTCTTCGCTCAGGGAGGATGGCTCCAGAGCAAATTAATTTATGCAGTGAGCTCCTGGCATAAAAGTTGTGACAGCAGAAACGCATTAGAATTGGCTACATTAGGGGTGTGTGGCTTAACATGCAAAGGAGTTCCTGCTACAAAAAAAGGCCCTGGGTTTTGACCACAAACATGGTCAACAGAATAAGAAGCAAAAGGTGGGCGTGGCTGAATGACACTTCTGGTAACATGGGGCCTAATATGCTAATGAGCTGTGCTGTCAGGGCTGTGGCCTAATATGCTAATGAGTTCCTGCTGTTGGGTGTGGCCTATTATGCTAATGAGTACCTGCTGGGCTTTTTCTACAAAAAGAGCCCTGGAAATATAATGGTTGCCGCTAGTTTCAGGAAGCAGCCATATCGGTCTGCAATAGAACAGCTCGATTAGAGAACAAGTTCTCGATTAGAGAACAAGAAGATTTTCGGGGGTATAAGCTTTTGGGAGTTAAAGGTATCTGGAGAAGGAAGATAGATTCAGGTGGGTAGCCATGTTGGTCTGAAGCAGCAGAACAAAGATCGGGTCCAGTGGCACCTTGAAGACCAGCAAAGTTTTATTTCCGGGTATAAGCTTTCGTGTGCAAGCACACTTCTTCAGATACAGTAAAACGGGATTTCCTCAACCGTTACATATAGGAAGAGAGAGGGTGGGGTGGGCTTAGTTACCAGGAAGGGCCAATTAGTCAAGACCGAGACAGAAACAAAAATGGAAATCACCAGTCTATAAATATAGATAGAGGGTGAGCAGTAAATTATCATACAGTGTAATCAGGGCCTTTTTTGCAGAAAAAGCCCAGCAGGAACTCATTAGCATAATAGGCCACACCCAGCAGCAGAAACCCATTAGCATATTAGGCCACACCCCTGACTGCACCACTCATTAGCATATTAAGCCGCACCCCCATGTTACCAGAAGTGTGGTCATTCAGCCACACCCACCTTTTGCTTCTTATTCTGATTACCTTGTTTGTTGTCAAAACCCAGGGCCTTTTTTTGTAGCAGGAACACTTTGCATGTTAGGCCACGCACCCCTAATGTAGCCAATCCTAATGAGTTCCTGCTGTTGGGTGTGGCCTATTATGCTAATGAGTTCCTGCTGGGTGTGGCCAACTTGGGAGCCAGCCGGAACTCCATTCCTGTGCGTTCCTGCCCAAAAATAGCCCTGAGAAGACACTTAACAGATTCAAGGATCAAACAGGAATCATAAGCCTAGTTTATATGGTTACCATTTGTTTGGGTCCAGTTCTGGAGGAAAAACAGTGAAGGAAATAAATATGTCAGAATTGGAGATTGATTGTGGAATGCTTAGAATAATAATTAGTTGAAGGGAGTTTTGACTCTCAAAAGCTTAGAACCTCCGTCCCCCCCCCCCAAATCTTGTTGGTTTCTAAGGTTCTACTGAACTCGAATCTGGTTGCAATTAGTTAATTCTAGATGGGGGTGGAAATGTTTGGCCACCCTACAAAACCTTTCCTATGCCCTCCTGAGGAGTTCTGGCTTACAAGCAACCTCTGTCCATCACATCTTATTTGACCCTATGTTGATGCCTGAGCTGAGATTCGAACTCAGGGCGTCATGATCACACTCTCTACACCTCCAAGCAAGACCAGAAACAGGTAGAGGGGTGTGTTAATCTGTAACGGTTGTGCCAAGTCAGCATTTATTAAGGGAGTATTTCCACCAGAGGCCCTGCCCACCCTTATCCCCCTTCCGTGGGCGCAGAAACATCGCCGAGTCAGAAGGGCAGCTGCCACTTTAGCGGGTCCCTGCCAGCCGTTGGCATTCGTGCATCCTGTAGGCACACATGTAGAAGATACCTGCAAGAAAAGGAGATGGGAAAGGGGGGGGAATTCAGCGCTATATGGTTCTTGTAAGAGCTGCTGCAAGTATTATAACAAGACGACTGTACTTAAAAAATGAACTTGGCCTCAATGGGTTAAATTGTCAGGGCATCGCCCAGGGGATCCTGGGAAGTGTAGTTCTGCAGAGGAATTGAGCCCTCTTTGCGAGGTATCCTTCCTCAACCACCACCACAAAACAGTCATATTGGTCCATTACGGGGGGAAAAATCCATCAGAGCAGGATTAAGGCCAAATTATTAGAGAAACGACAGAGTTACAAAGAAGGAAGCCAGCTGTTGAATTCATCAAAATCCTTCACGTCACTGGAAGTTCATCCCCCTAAAAACAGGGGAGAGGAAAAGGTTTTTGCAATCTCTCGTGCGACAGGCAAAGCCCTTGTTTGAAAAAACCCTTGAGTGGGTGGGGTTGCCAGTTCTGGGTTGGGAAATATCTGGAGATTTTGGGGTTGGAGCCTGGGGCAGGGTTTGGGGAGGGGAGGGACCTCAGCAGGGTATAATACCATACAAAGCACCCATTTTCTCCAGGGGATCTGATCAGGGCCGGCTCACTCACTAGGCGATCGCCTAGAGCGGGCTGGCCCTTAGGGGCACCAAACTGCACCCGGCCCCGTACTCTGGGAGTTTCTTGATTATTTGTGTTTTTCATTCTTCCTAAAATGCATTTATTTTTGAAAAATGGTGGGCGCACGGGGGGGGGGGGCGCCCGAAGGGATCCTCGCCTAGGGTGCAAAATAAGCTGGGGCCGGCCCTGGATCTGATCTTGGTCATCTGGAGATCAATTGTAATAGCAGTTCTCCAGGTGCCACCTGGAGGTTGGCAGCCCTAAGTGGGAGTGAAGGACTTGAGCAGATTTCTTATGCTTGGTGGGAAAGGGTACCAGGCAACACCAACGTTGACAGGAGCAAAGAAGCAAGTGTTGGTTCGCCTTTTGAAAAACAAAGAAGCCGGCAGTGTTGTGTCTTTACCCTTGACATGTAATGTTAAGCTTGAAACCTTAGCCAGGATTCTAATCTGGAACAATCTCATTGGCTAATGAACAACTGTAACCAATCAAATATAAGAGAGCTGTACTGGAGGAAACAAAAGGGATTGGTTGTTATCTGTGTAATATGATTGGATCTTAACTATGCAGGGGCGT
>NW_015172596.1:177936-213850 GCF_001447785.1 Gekko japonicus | reverse complement strand
ACCCACATGCAAAAACAAAACTGAAACTTTTTTATTTTCTTCTGACAATCGCACCTCCTAAAGAAAGAAATGTATCTTGTTCTTGCATTGGAGGGTTCAGTTTGTAACCTAGGACTTGCTTGTCCTCAGTGCACAGAAATTAGATCAATCTGATTCCATGTATTATGTATATATGTTTTAGAAATGATTTGGAAAATATTTGAACACCTTGTCTTAAAATATTTTATTCCATAATCAATTTTTTTTCTTTTTTCAATTTTTCCAATTTTTCAGAAAAAAACAAAAAGACTTTTTTCCCGAATTTTTCCATTTTTTTTCCAGGCCTTCACATCTCTAATTGGGGGTCCCAAAATCAGGGGGGAATCCCACCCGCATTGGCGGAATGGCATCCCTACCGAGGTCCCTGTCCTGCCCAGGCCCCAATCAGGCCCTGGGTCCATCAAAGTCAGTATTATCTACTCAGACTGGCAGCTGCTCTCCAAGGTCTCAGGCATGAGTTTGGCCGGAGGCAAGGGCACCTCCCCCTGGGGTCCAAGCCACGGAAGAGAGCTGCCACCAATGTCCTTCCTTTGGGCTGCGTGGAGGGAAAGGAAGTTGAGATACCTGCAAAGAAGGTCATCAGGAGGGCGACCCAGCCCAGGATGTAGGACCAGGAGAAGCGCCACTCGCCAAAGCGCTTGCCCAGGAAGTTGACGCTGACTCCCGTGTAAATCCCCATTGCCAGGAGGACAAACAGTGCTGAGGAGGGGAGGGAAGAGGAAGGAAGTATCATCCGCGTGGTGCTTGCGTGAATACCGGCCTCCACGTTACGCAGCAAAGAGAAGACTCCTGGATGTGTATATTCACATTACTTCCTCCACCTTCCCCAGTGGGGAGCCAAAGCAGCTTACGTTATTCTCCTCTCCTCCGTTTTATCCACACAACAACCCTGCGAGGTAGGTTGGCAGAGAGGACACAACTGGCTCAAAGCCACTCTGCGCGCTTCCATGGCAAAATGGAGATTCGAACCTGAGTCTCCCAGATCCTAGACCGACACTAACCACTACAGCACATGTGCTCTAAATGGGTAGTCCGTGCTTGCAAGAAGGGAAGCAAATGAGCCTGGAATTAACCTCTCACTCTCCCCAGTGGGTTACTGCCTGCCCAGTCCTATGCGTGTTTATGTGGAAGAAGAAGAGGAAGAATAAGAAAAGGAGGAGGAGGAAGAGGAGGGGATTGGATTTATACCCCGCCCTTCACTACCCAAAGGAGTCTCGGAGTGGCTTACAATCTCCATCCCTTCCCCTCCCCTTCCCTTGTAATGTAGATGGGGCTGAGAGAGCTCTCTCTCGGACTGCTCCTGAGAGAACAGCTCTGAGAGAACTTGTGACTGACCCAAGGTCACACCAGCAGCTGCATGTGGAGGAGTGGGGAATCAAACCCGGTTCTCCCAGGTTAGAGTCCGCGCTCCTAAACCACCACACCAAACTGGCTCTCCAGTCTGTAGTGCCCAATGGTTTAAGGTGCCCAGCTTTGTGAATGCTAGAAAAAGGGTACTTACTGGAAGCAAAAAACAAGATGCCGGCAGCGAAAGATCTGTTGAAGCGCTGAAAGGTGGAGAACTGGGCGAAGGAGAGGATGCCTGTGATGATCCCCGCGAAGCAAGAGAGGGCGGATAGGATCATGAAGGCCCGGGTGGCGTTCCAATAGGCTACGGGAAACAAGACTGAGAGCAGTTCACATATAGGCAACACCAAGGCAGGAAAGCCTTTGACCTAACATTTTTGTTTTTGAGCTAAATGTTGGCTGAGATGGACAGGAATGGGTTGTATTGGCCCTTTCCCATCCAGTGGCATCCCTGTGGCTGGTGGCTGGCTGGTTTTGCACTCATTGCAAATATGTGACTTTTTAACCTCAGGACCGAATGGCGGCCACCCGCTGATGGGAGAGGTGGAAATCAATCCCTGTCGATCCCTGTCCCTGGTTACCCCCTAAGTAGCAAGTTTATTCCTGGTCTGCAGAGCCTGATTCTGGGTTCTTATTCTTGATCCCCACCAAGTGTGGCTGAACTGGCTCGTAATAATGAAAATGCAACCTGGCCAGAGGTCATTTCCTGCAGGAGCTCACAGGAGCGGCGCTCTGGCAGTAAAGAGCCCAGGGGGCGGGCACATGCAACAAGCCCCACCCCCTGCTCCCAGCAGCCCTCAGTCAGAGCAAGAAGCAGGTAAGTTGCAGAGCTCCCCCCGGTCCCCCGGCCCAAAACAGTCCTGTGGCGCCTTTAAGACCAAGTACAAGCTCTCCCTCCTCTGCGAGGACAGATCTGCACGTCTCCCCCCAATAGCTAGCAATCCAAAACAGTTCGGTGGAGCCTGAGCGGTGGGTGTTGCCTTCTGACACACTTCTGGTGAGGTCCGGGGGCGTGGCATATGCAAATATGTTATGCTAATGAGTTATGCTAATGAGCTCCTGCACCTCTTTTTCTACGAAATGACCCCTGAACCTGGCTAACAATAACAGCAGCAACCTGTCGATACCATAAGGCCCAACTGACCCATAGCTACTGTGGGGCTATTGGGGGCTTCAATCCCTTCCTTAAAGGGCCCCCCTTCTTAAAGGCCCCGTGCTTCTTCCCAAAAGCATTTAGAGGGATCCTTTAAATGCTTTTGAGAAGAAGCAGGGGGTGGTGCACACCCCTCTCCCTCCCATCTTCAAGATTTAAAGGGCCCTCCAGCTGACCGGTAGGCCACAGTGTTCCCCGCTGATCAGCTGAAGGGCCCTTTCAATCTTGCAGGAGCGGAGGCGAGGGGCTTGTGCCAACTCCCTTCATTATCCCAAATAATGGCAGCCCGCCCCCCCAGCCACAAGATCCTGGCTACGGGCCTGTGGCCCAGCAGCGTCCTCGAGTGCCTTAATGAGAGTAATGTGCAGTGCTTCCTCTAAGCTGAGTTACTGTGTGAGCTAGCTCACATTTTTTTTAGCCTCCGGCTCACACATTTTTGTCTTAGCTCAGGAAGGCTGGCTCCAGAGCAAACTAATTCTTCAGCAGCTGAATCACCTGCTCACAAAGTAGAATTTTTTGCTCACAGCTTAGAGGGAGCATTGGCAACAAGTGCCTCTAACCATGTGCAGAGTTCATTCCCTTCTCATGAAGCAACCCTACCCAAGCCCAGCCCCTTCACTTTTGGGATTGCCGGCAGAGAAAACGCAACTTCCAGGCAGGCTCAAGGGTCCGTCTACCCGTCCGACCGAGCTACAGAATTTGCACACAGGCCCGCACACAAACAGCCCCCCCCCCCGAAGGTTCCTGCTCCAAGTGGTCTCTTACCGATGCTCTCCACCTGCATGTAGCATTTCCCAGACACACAGTATCTCCAGAGTCCCTGGTGGGAAAAGGTCCCAGCCAGCCGGTACTGCATCCAGTAGTCGGTGACCGTCGAAATCACCAGGAGGACGTTCCCCACCGAGGCACAGAACAGCCCCCCGCCCATGAAGCTGTACATCTTGGTCTACTTCTGAGAAAGCACCTGCTGGCAGAAGCAAGGAGGTTAGACATAAGGGTGACGGTTACTCTCTGGGCACACCATTAGGGATTTCAGCACACTAGGCGGGGGGTGTAACGCTTTATATTTATTTATTTTATTTATTTATTTGTTAAATTTATATCCCGCCCTCCCCCGTAGGGCTCAGGGCGGCTTACATGGCAAAAACTTGCTCATAAAAACATCAAATACTATAGTACAATTTAAAAACATAGTATACAATTTAAAACCCAATCAGACAATAAAGTGCTCAGACTACACAGCGTCCATACTAAGATATCAGAGAGGACAAACCACATACCAAACATCCCTTGGTAGGCATAGCGTAAAAGATGTTAAACAGATGTTCCACAGATGTTCCTCCTAGCCTCCTAGGGCCCTCACCCCCCCACATTGATGGTATACAGCGGGGGGTGGGGTGGTGGCGGCGGCCCCTAATCAAAAGCCTGGTGGAAGAGCTCCGTCTTACAGGCCCTGCGGAATTGCACCAGATCGACGATCGGGGCCACGCCTTCAACGTGATCGACGTCGCGCGTCACTTCTGGTGACGTGCTGGCGGCGCGCGAGCGCACATCGAAGAACGGCTCCCAGAGCCCGGCAAGGCTCCCCCGCCAGTAAGAAGATTTGACTTGGGAACCCTAGGGGGGGGGGGTTGCCAGGGCCAATTCCCTGGACAAGTCACTCAAGGACAGCTTGGGGGGAATCACAACTGTTGCGCACCAGTGTACCACGGGGGAATCATCAATCTATTCCCCACTTTTTACCCCAATGGGTACCCAAATCAGCTTATGGCCCAATCTGCATCTAGCATTTGCTCCGCTGTTTTACCAGACCCACACTGGAACAGGAAAGATGCGGCTCAAAACCACTTTGAAATACCCCGGGGCCAACACCCTACCGACTGCAGACTCACCCCTGAAGGGCCATGAAACGGCCATAAATCTATGCAGACGGTACCATAAAACCGAGAGATCAAAGGAAGGGAAAGCTGCCTGCAGTCTGGACGCTGCCATAAAATCTGACAATCAATCAAAGCGAAAGTGGCACGCCAATGTAGACGGGGAACTGGGCCTATTTGTTTCTTAAAACATTTATACTCTGCCTTTCCTTGCGGTTCAAGGCAGCTTACAGTAATAGTTTAAAAGCCAGCTTAAAAACAAGCGAAAAACATCATTCCCTCCTCCTGCGTTTTATCCCCAACGACCCTGTAAGGTAGCTTGGGCCGAGAGCGACTGGCCCAAGGTCAGACAGAGAGCTGCCAGGGCAGTGGGGAGTCCAACCTGCAACTCTGGGCAATTCTTTCAACTAAGGAGCCGCCACCAATCGTTGAAAGGTAGAGAACCCGGTCCCCTGGAGCCACTAACAACAGCCTGCACCACAGGACCTCGACGGGATGTGTGATCAGTCAGCCGCGCGTTATTTTGCTTCGAGGCAAACAGCCACGCTCCGTGTCAGGATTAGATCTATGGGCCAATCACTAGAAGACCTCACCGACTGATGGCCGCCATTGTTTAATAATATGGTTACTGTAAGTATCACTTTTACAGTACATTTGACAAGCCTATACTGGCATACGTATATACATACAAGTAAGTATCACTTAATGTTTAAAGCACCTGATAAGGTTGGACTGTTTTTTAGGCGATTTTAGGATTGTTTCCATTGTTACTGATGTGTTTTTATGCGTTTATATAAGCCGCCCTGAGCTGGCTTCGGCTGAATCTGATAAATAAATAAATATTCTGCATCTAGCATTTGCTCCACATTTTCTCAACTGGGAGGAAAAGGTGAGCCCGAAGCAGCTCACAACCACATTCAGATACCCTGGGCCAACGCCATACTGACTGCAGAGTCACCCAAGGTACTGTAAAACCTGGTGATCAAAGAAAGCGAAAGTGGCATGCAGTGTAGAGGGTACCATAAACCCAATGGTCAAAGAAGAAGAGATTGGATTTATACCCCGCCCGTCACTCGGAGTCTCAGACTGGCTTACAGACTCCTTTCCCTTCCCCTCCCCACAACAGACACCCTGTGAGGTGGGTGGGGCTGAGAGAACTCTGACACAACTGCTCTTTTTCAAGAACAGCTGTGCCAGAGCTACGGCTTGCCCAAGGTCATCCAGCCAGGTACAAGTGGAGGAGTGGGGAATCAAACCCGGTTCTCCCAGATTAGAGTCTGCACACTTAACCACTACACCAAACTGGCTCTCTAGCAGGTGATAGAAAGAAGAAGAAGAAGAGATTGGATTTATACCCTGCCTAGTCACTCGGAGTCTCAGACTGGCTTACAAACTCCTCTCCCTTCCCCTCCCCACAACAGACACCCCATGAGGTACGTAGGGCTGAGAGAGCTCTGACAGAAACTGCTCTTTTTCAAGAACAGCTCTTATCAGAACTATGGCTTGCCCAAGGTCATCCAGCAGCTGCGAGTCGAGGAGTGGGGAATCAAACCCGGCTCTCCCAGATTAGAGTCCACGCACTTAACCACTACACCAAACTGGCTCAAAGGAAGTGAAAGCAGCATGCAACGCAGAGGGGAATTTCTGTTCCAAGGTGGGTCTGGTAAAACAACGGAGGGAAAAGCCCATGGAGAATCGCACTCGGAGATCCTAGCCTGAAACTCTGACGGCACTGTCAGTTAACGTGTTTCTTATCCCGCTTCGCCGCTCAAAGGGAGCCCGAAGCAGCTCACAAAGAAAAGGGAAATGCAATCGAAAAGAACGTGGACAAAATGAAGCGTGAAGAAAG
This sequence comes from Gekko japonicus, assembly GCF_001447785.1. Lineage (NCBI taxonomy): Eukaryota > Metazoa > Chordata > Lepidosauria > Squamata > Gekkonidae > Gekko > Gekko japonicus. Next base: position 207,585 of record NW_015172596.1, on the reverse strand, counting down.
ATGCAACCCTGCCCCCCCCCCAAGTCATCCTGGGCTCGGCTGATACCCACGGAGTTGGTCCATCAAAACTGTGAGCCATGGGCTCTGTGCCAAGGGTTCAGCTGGCTCCTGGCCATCGGCGGCAGAGGAGAGGAGGTTTGTTGGGAGAGCCAAGCGCCATCATTGGGACTGCAAAGCTCTGACATTTGTATCGTGATGCATGCTGTTTGGAGACTCCTGGTCCATCCCCCGGTCCCCGATTACCCATCCCTCGGTACCTGTCTGTCAATCCACGCTTACCTGTGTATCCCGTTTTCTTTCCCTGCCCGTCTCTCCTCTTGGCTGAGCTGACCCCTGTCCGACCCTCTTCCAAACAGCCCCTGATGTTTTGCTGACTCTGCCTAAACTTCTCCATCCCTAACAGAGAGTTATAGGAGAGAGTGACGGGGCGGGGGGAGCACAGTGGCCGACCGTTCCAGAAGGCAGAATTTGCACCGACAGCAAACCGCCTCCGGTATTGTGAATGAAACACGCTGACTCTCCAGCTGTGGAGCCGAGCCTGGGCCTCTAGGCGGGCATCGGGGATAGCAGGGATCACTCCCCCCCCCCGGACTAACTCCCTCGGATCGCATAAAGAAAGTGAATCGAAGCAACCTGGCTGCGTGGTTGCCCGTTCGTTGTGCTTAAGAAGAGCTCTGCAAGACAGCAGACTTTCACAGCCAAGGGCCTATCGGCAGGGTGACAGAGTAGAACGGCGGGAGAGGCTGTGGCTCGGTGGCAGAGCATCCGCTTGCCACGCAGAGGGTCCCAGGTTCAATCCCCGGCATCTCCAATTACAAGACTCAGGGGAAGATTCCCCAAGATCTGTGTAGCCAACATTGACCTTGATAATGTTGGAAGTGAAGGTGCCATCCCCCCTCTCAGACCTCCAGAAGCAAGTGGCAAGAGAGACTAGATAGCTAGATGGGCACACTGACCTTTCCTTCCTGCGTTTACTCTTCTGCCACTGTCCCCTTTGAAATGTAGATTCTGTCCCCAGGGACAATTTCCTTCCTTCCGTTCTCTCCCTCGGACGAAGCTCTCCCTTCTCCCTGCACACCCCAAGAGGGAAGACATGCTGTCCTCTCTTGGCACCATGAGGCAGACAGCCCTCTCGCCATCTCCTTCCATCCTTAGCTTGTAAGTTAGTACCCTATCCTGTCCCTACTCTTTCCTATCCAAAAGTGTACTTCTCAAATAAAGAGAGAAGTATTTCTCTTCTAAACTTGCGATGTGGCTCTGTGTAGCTTGGTAAGCTGAGTAACCTGGTGAAGTGACGCTGCTGCGGTTGTAGCTTTACTGAAGCACTCCGCTGACTCGTGGGAACTGGACTAACGGCACCAATTAACCCCAACAGATAGACCAAAGCTCTGACTTCCTCAAAGGGCTGTGGGTCAGGGTTAGAGCCTCTGCTTGGCATGGAGAAGGTCCCAGGTTCAATCCCCGGTATCTCCAGTTGAAAGATCTGGCAGTAGGTGATGTGAAAGGCCTCAGCCTGAGAACCTGTATGGCCGGCCGCTGCTACTCAGAGTGGCCCATATGCTGATCTTGATAGATCAAGGATCTCAGCTTCTTCTTTAAAGGTGTGTGGCTCAGGAGTAGCACATCCGCTTTGCGTCCCAAGTTCAATCCCTAGGATCAGGCAGGAGGTACGGGCGGGAGGGGACGGACCTCAAGAGCTGCTGCTGGTTTGAGTGATTGAATTTGATAGACCAAGGGTCTGATTCAGCATAAGACATCTTCATGCCCTACCTCAGCATCAGAATATCTGCTTTGCGTACAAAAGATCCCAAAGCCAATCCCTGGCATGTGCAGTTAAAAAGATCAGAATGCTGGACCCAAGTTCGAATTCATGCTCAGGTTCATTACATTCCCTGGGTGACTACCTCTCAGCCAGGTCTACCTCATAGGGATGTTGTAGGATAAAAGTGGGATGGCTCAGTAGCACAATGTTCACACAGCAAGCAGAAAGGCCCAGGTTCAGTCCCCAGCATCTACTGTTCTGTGGCTCCTCTATGCCACCCTGAGGCCCTCGGAGGAAAGGGAGGGATACTCACTTAATACTTACTGGCATTGTACCAACAGGGTACAAAGGTCCCCCTGTCCCCCCCAGAAGAACACCAAGTGCCTGCCCCAAAGAGCTTACAAACAGCCAGCCAGACTATGCATGCCAACAGCAGAACTGAAGGAGAGGAGATTGGATTTATACCCCACCCTTCACTACCCAAAGGAGTCTCAGAGCGTCTTACAATCCCTTCCCCTTCCCCTCCCCACAACAGACACCCTGTGAGGTAGGTGGGGCTGAGAGAGTAGTTCTTGAGAGAACAGCTCTGAAAGAACTTGTGACTGACCCAAGGTGACACCAGCAGCTGCACGTGGAGGAGTGGGGAATCAAACCCGGTTCTCCCAGATTACAGTCCGTGCTCCTAACCACTACACCAAACTGAGTGAAATCCTGAACACATTTCTTCAGGACTTCTTCCCATTGAGCTCAAGGGCATTTAATTCCTAGTAAACGTGTTTAGGATTGCAGCTCGAACCGGCTTGTGGGTATTCAATGAGCAGATCAGTTTCAGAACACGACCGTCACTTCTGATACAGGGACAGCTAGGGGGGCCGTTTCAAAAGTTGGCAATCCTGCCCGTGAATGCCAGTTGTTCACTTAAGATCGCCTGGGAAGAGATCCTAGGTCCTAGGAGATGTCCCCAAGCAGTGTGTTCAACGGCCCTGCCTTTACAATAAGAAAGGGTTTCTTCAACGTTCTTGTCTTCAAACCACAGCTTCTTGTTCCAGCCGGTTCCCCCCCACCCAAACCCACCAGCACATGACAGCGGGTGACCAGTGGGTCAATGCTCCCTGGCCCCTTGGCTGGTTAAAAAAAGTGCAGTCATAAGGTCAGAATGGAGGTGCTGAAAGGCCACAAAGCTTCTGAAAACAAGAGCCCCAACTTATTTTTAAACCTGAAGCATCAAAGGGTTCTGTTCTTGCGTGCAGCCACAAGAGGGGGTCAGTGGATCAGGCTTCATGAACACAGAGGAAGAAAAAAGGGCTCAAACCTTAGCGGCTTAGTACAACTTCAAATGATATGTGCGCGTGAGTTTTGCACCCAGCACCAGTGTTCCCTCTAAGATGAGTCAGTGTGAGCTGGCTCACAATTTTTTAGCCTCCGGCTCACACATTTTTGTCTCAGCTCAGGAAGGACGGCTCCAGAGCAAACTGATTGATGCAGCAGCCAAATCGCTCGCTCGCTACTTTAATGCCAGTAGCTCACAAAGTTGAATTTTTGCTCACAAGTCTCCATAGCTTAGAGGGAGCATTGCCCAGCACCAGTCATTCCATCTACATTTATATCCCACCTCACTCCAAGGAACCCAGGGTGCATGGTTCTAGCTTCCTTTAATTTATTTAAGAACCTAAGAGAAGCCATGTTGGATCAGGCCAATGTCCCACCCAGTCCATCACTCTGTGTCACACAGTGGCCAAAACCAGGGAGCCATCAGGAGGTCCACCAGCAAGGTCAAAACTCCAGAAGCCCTCCCCACTGTTGCTCCCCAAGAACACAGAACATCACTGAGCCAGACATAGTGTACTGCCGGTAACTTGTGGCTAATAGCCACTCACGAATCTCTGCTCCAGTTCCCTCTTGAAGCTGTCTACACTTGTAGCTGCCACCACTTCCTGTGGCAGTAAATTCCATGCGTTAATCACTCTGTGGGTGAAGGACCTTCTTGTATCTGTTCTAAACCCACTGCTTATTAATTTCACGGACTACTGGTGTGTTCTTGTATTGTGAGAAAGGGAGAAAAGTACGTCTTTCTCTCCCTTCTCTATTGCACACATAAACCTCTGTCATGTCACCCCTCAGTTGTGTTTCTCCAAGCTAAAGAGCCCTAACCTCTTTAACCTTTCTTCATAGGGAAGATGTTCCATCCCCTTCATCATTTCAGTTGCCCTTTGCTGCACCGTTTCCAATGCTATCTTTTTTGAGGTGCGGTGACCAGAACTGTACACAGTCTTCCAAATGAGGCTGCACCATAAATTTATTTGAGGGGCTGGGGCTCAGTAGTGGAGCATCTGCTTGGTATGGAGAAGGTCCCAGGTTCAATACCCGGAATCCTTCCTTTTATCCCCCTAGAAGCTCATTGATTCACAGATCTTGAGCAGCAGAAGATGCTTGCTTATTTTTTTTATGCAAGAGCTAAAAGGACTGAGACAAATTTTGCAGTTGCTAGAGTCAGGGGTCATTTCCTGGGGGAGCGCACAGGAGCAGAGCTCCGGCAGTAAAGATCCCAGGGGGTGGGCACATGCAACAAGCCTCACCCCCTGCTCCCAGCACCCCTCAGTCAGAGCAAGAAGCAGGCAGGTAAGCTGCAGAGCCCCCCCCCCAACCCAAAACAGTCCAGTGGCACCTTTAAGGCCAAGTTTTATTCAGGTACAAGCTCTCCCTCCTCTGTGAGGACAGATCTGCACGTTTCCCCCTCCCCCCAATAGCTAGCCATCCAAAACTGTCCAGTGGAGCCTGAGCGGTGGGTGTTGCCTTCTGACACCCTTCCGGTGATGTCAGGGGGTGTGGCATATGCAAATAAGTTATGCTAATGAGTTCCTGCGCCTCTTTTTCTACGAAATGACCCCTGGCTAGAGTAAACTTAGGATCCTTATCGCTGAGCAAGAGAGCCAGGGTTTCCAGAGTGTAGGGGGACGGTTGATTGATTAAAGGCTTAATGATCCCCCTTGGTCCTTTCCGCACTTGGATCTCATCCCTGGTTTTATTAGAGTTCAACTCACGACACAATACCTTGCATGTATCCCTGGTTATAACAGCATCCATTTTTTCCAGGACAAGTGTGGGGCAAAACCGGGGTGACCTCGATTTAATGTGGAAACAAAAAGTACCCTGAGATAATTACAGGGGTGAATGCGAGTGTAGTGTAGAATGTAAGTTCGGGGACAGGGTTGACGGTCTAGTGCGGAATCCCCAATATTCTCAAAGAACCTGCGTTCAACCAGGGCACGGAAGGATGCACCTATCCTACTAAGGCCACAAGAGCAGATTCTGTCAGAATAGGGCCTGTTCAAAAATCTGCCCTGTAAAATCATGGTAGGAATAATATTCAACCTTGCAAACAAAAAAGCTCTACAGTAACCTGGGACAGTAAGATAGTACATATGGGGGTGGTGGTGTGGTAAAGATCTTAGGAAAGAAAGACCAAAAGATAGGGGTGAGCCAACTTGGCGTTCTCGGGATCAGACTACTATCATCCATTTCTAGGACAGGCTTTTTTTATCGGAGAAAATGTTTTGGATGTACCCATCTCAGAAATATCAGCAGCTTGGAAATCCCCCTCCCCGCCGACAATCTCAGCGTGGCAGGAGAAAATATGGGATCAATTTGTTATGGCGAAAATTAGACTCCTTGCTGAGAGCGAATAACAGTAATACTCCTACTTACACTAAATTTGTCAGGATCTGGGCCCCAATGTTAGACTATATGGTGAAGAAAGATATTCTCCCAGCTAAGCAAATTTACCATAAATGGTTGTATCTATAGAAGATAATGGATAAACTTATGGTATAGCAACAGGGATGTATGATGTGTGGTTGGACATGAAACTGTTAGTGTCTTAATTGCTATATGTAGAAACTTGGAATTTGTAAGTATGTGTCATATGTAATGTCTATTTTTCCTTTTCTTTATAAAAACAATTAAAAATGTTTAAAAAAAGAAGAAAAAAGAAATATCATTAATCGTCCTTCCAACCATCAACTGAAAGCACTAGGTGAAAAACTCGACCTGAGACCAATGCTCCCTCTAAGCTGTGGAGTCCTGTGAGCAAAAATTCTACTTTGTGAGCTGCTGGCCATTAACGTTGTGAGTGATTTGGCTACCGTGTAAATTAGTTTGCTCTGGAGCCGTCATTTCTGAGCTAAGACAACAAAGTGTGAACAGCCGGAGGCTAAAAAAACTGTGAGCTAGCTCACACTAACTCAGCTTAGAGGGAATACTGCCTGAGACCCTGGAGAGCTCCCACCAGTCTGAGTAGACCTTGATGGACCAAGGGGGTCTGATTCAGTAAAACGCAACTTCATGTGTACGTCCTCACAACAACTATGCAAGGTAGGACTGACGGAGAGCAACTGGCTCCAGGCCAACCCGTAAACATCAGTCTCCCTGTCCTGCCACATCAGCCCTTTAATCTAACACAATTAAGTCCGCAACCCCTCCTGTCCTCCACTTTAAAACTCTTACAGGCTGCGCAGATTGAGAGAATTTCCCATCATGCCCTAAACGACGAGTGGATCGGGCTGCCACTTTATTTATTGCACTTTAATCCACCCGTCTTCCAAGGAGCTCAGAGTCGCAGGCCAGCCTCTCCCCTTCGTTTCTTTGATCCCAACAAATCCAAGATAAGGTTGCTGTCTTTGCCCGCAGCAGCCGAGAAGATTTAAGATAATTTTGTGAAACTGAATGCAATTTATTGTGACGTGGGCTCGCTGGTTTGGAGACTGTCACCGATTCTTGTGTCTTTTTTTTTGTAATCGTTGAGTCTTCTCTCCCTAATCCCACATACATTGCTGCTTGTATCTATACTCTGGATTTTAATTGCCAGTTTGGTGTAGTGGTTTAGGAGCGCGGACTCTAATCTGGGAGAACCAGGCTTGATTCCCTACTCCTCTACGTGCAGTTGCTGGTGTGACGTTGGGTCAGTCACAAGTTCTTTCACAGCTGTTCTCTCAAGGGCAGTTCTCGAGAGAGCTCTCTCAGCCCCACCTACCTCACAGGGTGTCCGTTGTGGGGAAGGGAAGGGAAAGGCGATTGTAAGCCGCTCTGAGACTCCTTCAAGTAGTGAAGGGCAGGGTATAAATCCAATCTCTTCTTCTTAATTGTTCGGGTTATGTGTACGGCTCATGATTCAAACCACTTGGTTTTTCAAGTGGACTGCTTGTATAAAAGGAAAAGGTAAAGGTTTCCCTTGCTCGAAAGCCAGTCGAATCCAACTCTAGGGTTGTGGTGCTCATCTCCGTTTCAAAGCCGAAGAGCCAGCGCTGTCCGAAGACATTTCCGTGGTCATGTGGCCAGCATGACTAAACACCAAGGCGCACGAACGCTGTTCCCTTCCCACCGAAGTGGTACCTATTTATCTACTTGCAATTTCTTGCTTTCGAACTGCTAGGTTGGCAGGAGCTGGAACTAGAGATGGGAGCTCACTCCGTCATGCGGCACACTCGGGTCTCGAACTGCTGAACTACCGGCCTTCCACAGCCTGCAGTTCAGCGTCTTAACCACTTGAGCCACCGTAGCTTTCCCGGACTGCTTGTATAGGAACCCTCTTTCTATATAGGGCATGAAATGAAGTAAACCGGTAGTAGTTTCATGAGGCGGCAAAGAAAGCACTTCTTCATACAGCGTATGGCCTGTGGAACTCCCTACCACCAGCTGAAGAGGATTCAAAAATTCATGGAGGATAGGGCTGACTAGCCCTGCCCTAGGGAACCTAGGCTATGACAAAACACCTCTGAGGCAGGCAGTGACAAAACACCTCTGGCTCTTGCCTTGGAATGCCTATGGAGCTGCCATAAGTTAGCTGTGACTTGACGGCAAAAAAAAGAAAAGGCTAGCAACAGCTACCTGCCAGGATGCCTAAATGGAACCCCCATGTTCAGTGGCAGTATACCTCTCAATACAAATGCTGGAGTCGATTACAGGGTGGGCTCTGGCCTCCACTTGTAGGCCTTCCAGTGGTATCTGGTGGGTGTTTGAAACAGGATTTCAAGGGCAGACCATGGGTCAGATCCAGCAGTTCCGCTCTAACATATGAAGAGAAGAGATTGGATTTATACCCCACCCTTCACTCAGAGTCTCAAAGAGGCTTACAATCTCCTTTCCTTTCCCATCCCCACAGCAGACACCCTGTGAGGTACGTAGGGGCTCAGGGAGCTCTTTCAAGGACTGCACTTGATAGAACAACTCTGATAGAACTTGTGACTGTCCCAGGGTCACACAAGCAGCTGCACGTGAAGGCGTGGGGAAGTAAACCCGGTTCTATTAGAGTCCAGGCTCCTAACCACTACACCAAACTGGTTTCTCTTTTTTCTTTGCTGGTTTCAACAAACATTGATTGTTCGAAAGAAGCAAGTTCCTTTCTGTTCATTTGTATTGACTCCCAAAATTTAATCTCTGGATTTGGAATCTCTTGACTTTATTATTCCATTCAAAAAGAAAAAAAAACACAAAACAAGAACTCCAGCCAGACACTCTCGGATAAACACAGCCATACACCGCTTTGTTCCAAAGTAACTGCCAACTTCCTCTTTATTGTGGTAAGCAATAAAAAACAAGAGAACCATATATTTAGAACGCCACTTTCTACATCTGTTTGGCCCATATGGCTCCAAGGAAACAAAAGATTAAGCCCAAGGAAACGAAACCCACACACATAACCTTTAGTGTACTTGAAAAGATTATATAAACTGAACTTCAAACCAACAGAGATTTCTCTTAGGCAGTCAAAATAACCCAGCCCCTCTACAATACAAACACAAGGATATTTTCCTCACTCCCCGGCCCAAAAAGAGCATGATCTAAAATTTACTTCTTTTCGAAGTTTTTAAGCTACTAGCCCAGCACCAATGGTGACTTCCAAAAGATTCCTCTTAAGGGCTGATCTAGACATGCATATAAACCACGTCGCACAGAATTCCTGGGGTGGTACCAATTGTGACAGCAGGCGGCGGGGTAGCCAAAGCGCTCACTCACAACTTTAATGCCCAGAGCTCACAAAGTAGAATTTTTGCTCACAGGACTCCACTGCTTAGAGGGAACATTGCGCATCACCTAAAATCTGTTTACTTCTTTTCAAAGTTTTTAAGCTGCTAGGATAACCCACGGAAGATCTAGCACACGTCCTAAGAACTAGCCCAGCACCAATGGCGACTCCAAAAGATTCCTCTTAAGGGCTGATCTAGATGTGCATAAAAATCACGTCACACAGACTTCCTGGGCTGGTTCAAATTGTGACAGCAGGTGGTGGTGGTGGTGGGGAAATCAGACGTGTGTTTCCTCAGTGTAAAAATAAACGTATGCTGAAAAAACGCCACACCACGGAGAAACTGGGGCTACAGTCCTCTCTCTGAGAAACTAGTTTTCAACGGGCCAGCCTTTTTCTTACATGACTTCCCCACCTCAAGTCTGAAATGGAAGAGGGTGTGATTGGAGGACCACGTGATTGATCAACACGTGCAGACTCACCTTTGCGGTTTCTGCTTCAAATAAAATACTGCAATGTCTGCAGGATACTGAATTCGCTGCCCTACAATTCCAAACTACGACTAACAAGCCAAAGCGATGCAGTTTTTTTACTAAAATGAAACTGGTCCTTATTTGTAAACGAAAACAAAACTAACATCTTCCCTGTTAGGGACAAATAGACAAATAGAGTAAATTATGAGCCAACTGAAGTATGCCATTTTGGTACAAATCCTATCATGCGGTGCCCTGCTTGCTCTTTGCCTTAAACACGTCGGGATATGCCTTTCTGCGGAATTCAACTATTCATCCTTCTTCTGAAGGTGGGCGCAGTAACAGTGAAGAAAGCCAAAGAGAAGGGAGTGCTTTCGAAATGAAACCCACGAAAAAAGGTGAGAGATCCCCAAAAAGGCCAATGATCCTTAGCAGCCAGTCAGGACTTACGATCTTGTTCAGAAACCGGTGTGGAGTTTTGATTCCAAAGCAAGGAAGATGTAACTCAACTGATTCCCCAGGCCCCACCTAGGGGCTGGCATTCGCAGTTTCGGGGTTGGTTCAAGATGGCGTCGTGAGAAGAGTGTCGGGTAGCTCCTCTCCGTAGGCGGACTTTTATTTTCATCTACTTATCAGTTTTATATCATCGCCCCTCGGATTTCTCTAGGCCGCAAGGCTATAATTGCGCATCAGCGACAGGAAGCAGTTCACGTGAGCAGAGTTGTTTAAAGCCTTGGGGTTCCAAAGCAAGGGGTAGCTTCCCTGCAGGAAATGACATCCCACGTTTTCTCTTGGGGAGCCCATTTCAAAAGGCTTCCCAACAGAGGAGACCATCGTGTCAGAAAAAGGCCCTAAACCTTTAAATCAGTCGACATACAGTCAAGACCCTCTGCGGTCCTGTAAAGAAACCTGTGATGCACCGTAATGTTTGGCTACATTGACAAAGGAACATGGCCCAAAATGGCACCTCCGTACATTCTGAACACTTGGAACGCCTTCAACCGATCCCTCATCACTGGCCTCATGGCCTCCCCCTACTCCCAAGATTTCAGTTCCCCGCCAGCTTCATTCTCTGGGGCCTGCTCCTCCTCATCCAGTTTGGAGGACTCCACGTCTGTGTCAATGACCAGCTCTGAGGACCCTTCGGAGCTGGACTTCTTCGGCAGATCGGAGTAGAGATTCTTGAGGTAGGCGACGAACCGGCCGTTCTTGCTCTGATCCGCGCAGGACGGAACGGGCGGCTTCCCGGGAGCATCGACGACTGCCTGGGCCTCGAAGGCCGACTCGAGAAGCGGAGAGGTCGACACACTCGGTCTGGGGGGATCAGCCGTTGAAGCGCAAACCTCTTCTTTGGAAAGGTCAGCTGGGACGTCTGAATGAGACGAGCGGGAAACCGTCCCTGGTGCGGCGGGGCTCGTCTGTTCTCTCTCATAATCGGTTTCCCAGTCTTCTTCGTTCTCCTGAACGGCTCCTTTACCTTGACCGTCTGTGGGCTTATCCGGGAAGCGAATCGGTTCTTTTGTTCCTTGACCCTTCGGCCAGCCCACCCTGGCATTACCCATTGGCCTTTTGGCATCAGGGGCATCCCATGGCAGCCGAGGACCCCCCTCTTGGGTCCTTTTATTGTTGGTGTAGTTGGACCCAAAAGCGGACCCTTCTTTTCTCCAGTCTTGTGAGCCTGACCTCCAGGAGGCCGAATCGCCTGCACCGTGTCTCCAATCGCCCCAGGACCTGCCGAAACTCTGCCGTCTGCCTTGCCAGTTGTCCCCATTATCGCGCCCTCTTCCTTCCCCTTGCGGCTTCTCCTGCCAGCCCATGGGGGACTGGGGTACTTTCCAACCCCCTGTCGAGCTATTGCTAGGCCAGCCCTTCCCATCTCTCCGATGGCCGCTGCCATCACTGACATGCCTGTTATCGTGGCTCTCTGTGACCCCCACACGTCTGCCGAAATCTCCATATTGGTGGGTCTCACTGGGCTGGGAAGCGCTGCGGCAAGCAGGGGAGCAGCCGCAGCAGTTTGGCACACGCTGAGCAGCTTGGCCGTGGTGGCAAGTGGAGAGAGAGCCTTGTCCCCCCTGAACGGACTCCGGGGGCAGAGCGTACTGTGCTCCTCTGGCAGCGCTGTTGAGAAGGAACAGGAGGACATCCAGCCGCACTGGCACCACAACGGAGGACTGGTTGCTCGGGGACGACATGTGGCTCCGGGAGTAGGGCTGAAGCTCAGACGGCCCCCTCGATGGTGAAGGCTCATTGGATGACGAACAGGGCAACACCAGGACTGGCTTTTCGTTGGCGGAGTTGCCAGGGGCCGGGTACTTTTCAGCCATCACGGGGGTCTTCAGTGATGCACAGAGGAGGACGAATCAAGCTGCACAGAGGATAAAACAGAATAAGACAAGAGATGTAAAATTTCTGGAAATTTTGAAGCTCGGAAAAAACTGAATTTTTCGGAAAACTTGAAAAAATATGCTACATTAGCATTTATTTTGTCTTTTCTAGATTGAAAGTCATTCTGTTTCTTTAGGAACATAAAATATGACTATGGACATTTTTACTTGGCATGAAATTATCACAACTAGCATATTAAAAATATAGTGTGTCCAAACAATTATTTCAAACAGAATACCTACCCACATGCAAAAACAAAACGGAAACTTTTTTATTTTCTTCTGACAATCGCACCTCCTAAAGGAAGAAATGCATCTTGTTCTTGCATTGGAGGGTTCAGTTTGTAACCTAGGACTTGCTTGTCCTCAGTGCACAGAAATTAGATCAATCTGATACCATATATATATTTTAGAAATGATTTGGAAAATATTTGAACACCTTGTCTTAAAACATTGTATTCATCATTTTAAAATAAAACGTTCCATAATCAATTTTTTTTCCTTTTTTCAATTTTTCCAATTTTTCGGAAAAAAACAAAAAGGCTTCAGGAAAAAAACGGGGGGGGGGGAACAGGACACTCACGCAGGGGACATCCGCTTTTCCTTAGTCGTCGTATTTAATACGTGACGGGAGACCTGACCTGGCTAGCCCAGGCAAGACCAATCTCGTCAGATCTCAGAAGCTAAGCAGGGCTGACCCTGTCAAGTATCTGGGTGGGAGACCTCCAAAGAATACCAGGGCCGGGAGGAGGCCAGAGGCAGGCACTCAAGCCACTTCTCTGAATGTCCTCCGTGCCCCAGTAGGAGTCGCCAGAGACCACGATGACTTCCAGGCACGGGCACACACCCATGCCCACGCAGAAATGCAAAAGTACCCACAAAAACGAAACGGCAGGGGTCTTCTACCTGGCATTGCACTACCTTGGCAACAGCAGTTAAATTCAGTGATTTTTTTAAAAAACAAGGTTCTTATGAGAACTTACCCACTGTAGAGCAGCAGAGAGGGGGAAGGAGAAAAGCCAAAATTGTTGCAAGGAGTTGGGTCAAGGCAGGGGCTGGCTCTGCCAGCACCATGCATGTATGTAGCTGCTCACCAGGCTAGCCCATATTCTAATAATGTGTTTATGTAGTTGCTGACTGGCTAGCCCATAGGAGGAGATTGGATTTATACCCTGCCCTTCACTCAGAGTGGCTTACAAACTCCTTTCCCTTCCCCTCCCCACAACAGACACCCTCTGTGAGGTAGGTGGGGCTGCGAGAGCTCTTTCAACTGCAGTTTCAAGGACAGCTCTTGTCAGAACGATGGCTTGCCCAAGGTCATCCAGCAGCTGCAAGTGGAGAAGTGGGGAATCGAACCCGGTTCTCCCAGATTAGAGTCCGCATACTTAACCACTACACCAAACTGGCTCCGCACACTTAACCACTACATCAGACAGAGCGTCTTGCAATCTCCTTCCCTTCCTGTCCCCACAACAGACACCCTGCGAGGTAGGTGGGGCTGACAGAGCCCTGAGAGGACTGCTCTTGAGACAACTGCTCTGAAAGAACTGTGACTGGCCCAAGGTCACCCAGCTGGCTGCATGTGGAGGAGTGGGGAATCAAACCCGGCTCTCCAGATTAGAGTCCACTGCTCTTAACCACTACACGAAACTGTAGTTACTGACGGACTGTCTATCCCGTATTCTAATAATGCATGTATGTAGCTGCTGACTGCCTAGCCCATATTCTAATACTGCACTAGCCAATCAGTGAGCACACACTCTCAGGGCAAGCTGCAGTTACAAAGCTGCAAACTGTTCCTCAGCACTATAATCTGGTGAAACTGAAAACTATCTACATTTGTCATCTGAACCCTAATATGCACAAAGACCTATTGGGCCACACCCAAAATGTGTATTTTTATTTTTACAGTATGTTCGATAGAGGTGGGGTCCTTTTTTTGGTCTTTAAAAAAAAAAAACTGATGAAAATGTCCTCTTTTGGGGTTGGAAAGTTAGGGATATTCCCAGTTAGTAGCAATTATCACATCTTAAATAGGGGTATTAAAATATTTTAATACTGCCTTTAGACCCAGTCAGGGTCCCCCAAGGTGGGGAACAAGAAAACAAGGGAACATCTTAAAGCAAGTTGGTTTATAAATGAGAAATAAAGGGTTACCCCACCTTCAACCAAGGCACAATAAAACAGAGAGAGTCCAGATAGATTATTTATAGCATAATATGAAATCCACTGAACAGGACAAAATCAGCAATTGAGCACTATTTCTGCATCCCCTAATAAGTAGGCGGAACATTAAACGGATTAAAATCCCAACCTTTCCAAAACAAAATAACTAAAGATAAAAGAAAACCAATTAGAAACACCAAGCACGCTGCAATCAGAAAATAGCCACATGTGGCCTTAACGGCTCCACTTTTTTCATAACGGTGAAATCATAATATTCCGCTTCTTGTTTTGAGATTATTTCGCTTTGGCGACCACTCCCTTATGCTCTGGAAACCGATGGGTTATTGTTATCATCCAACCGGCCTCTAAACTTTAGTTTCACTTTCCGGGGGTTGCAAGAGACCTAACAAACCGGAAATTTAAAGCATAGATTCGGTGCAAGGGGGAATGCAGAAAACCTGTGCATGCCTTAATCACGAGGCGTTGCTCGCCGGCGCGTCCCGGGAGGGTGGATCTTTGGGGTGGAAGTTGGAAGCTTGTCTAGGGGGACTCGGCGGGGGTGGGATAAATCTGTCCAAGGGAAGGGGGGCGGCCACGGCTGGAGCGCACCCGCGGACGAAAGAACGCACCAACTTTACCTGCAAGGCGACTACTAACACGTTATACGAGCCAGTTCCTGGACGGCCCCTATCCTCAGTCCCCTGCCCGTAGGAAGGCGTGCCCATTATTTGGGCCACATGGGCGTGCCTTGCGCCGCGCGGGCGGAGTTAAAACAAACACACAGAAGCTCGTGGAACGCTGAAACTTCTCCGTTATTAAACTTTACGGAACTTTGGAATGTACAGCCTTGAGAGCAAGTGTGGAAGCAGAAAGGGGCAAAGATTCAATCCTGCAGTTCCCCACCCCCAAATACTTCTACTCTCGCAATCCTTCAAATACACGCACTCCTTTTCGATACCTGCCTACACTGCTCTTTGCTTATAGGCGATCCTATTGAATCCTCGGGAAGGGGCGGGGCTTTACTCTACACCTGGCCCGATTGAGAAACAGGCGTACCGGAGTGGGAGGGGCAGCAAAACACGATGAAAGGCGTGGGGCTAGAAGCTCGAGCCGGGGAGGTGTATGTGTGTGGCGGGTGATCCTCTAATAATAGAAGCGTCTCTGACGGCAGGAAGTGAAAAGATATGGGGACCGGGGAGCAGGCATGAATTCTTTTTTCAGAACTGATCGCGGGGACGACTGCTTGGGACATTTGGGGATCGCAAAAGACACCGGCAAAGCTCTTTGGCAGGGAGCCACCTGGAGGCTGCCCCTGGTAGTGGTGGCTGCAATTTGCAGGCGCTTAGGCTGGCTCTGTGCTGATTAGTGTTCCCTCTAAGCTGAGTTAGTGTGAGCCAGCTCACAGTTTTTTAGCCTCTGGCTCAGACATTTTTGTCTTAGCTCAGGAAGGATGGCTCCAGAGCAAACTAATTTATGCAGGAGCCAAATTGCTCGCTCACAACTTTAATGCTAGTAGCTCACAAAGGAGACTTTTTGCTCATGAGACTCCGCGGCTTAGAGGGAACATTGATGCTGATACCTATAGTGTATCCTAAGTACATAAGAAGAGCCCTACTGGAGACACGATCTAGTCGTGTCTCACACAGGGGCCAACCAGTTCCTCTAGAGGTCCAACAACAGGGTAGAGAGGCTGAGGCCTTTCCTGATAAGAACATAAGCCCTGCTGGATAAGACCAGTGGTCCATCTAGTCCAGCATCCTGTCTCACACAGTGGCCAACCAGTTCCTGTGGAGGGCCAAGAAGAGAGCATAGAAGCCAGAACTTCCCCCATGTTGCTTCCTGGCTCTGGGATCTGGAGGATTAGTCCTTCTGAATGTGAAGGCTTCCTTTAGTCACCAATGGCTGGTAGCCATTGATAGATTTATCCTCCATTAATCTGTCTAATCCCTTTTAAAGCTGTTTATTTCTGTGGCCATCACTGCATCCTCTGGCAGTGAATTCCACTTTTTAATCTGAATCGAGAGCAGTAAAGATGAGGAGTAAAGTGAGAATGCAAAAAAAAAAAAGGGGGAGGGCTGTGTAAAGTAGTATTTCCTTTGGTCCATCCTGAATCTTCTGCCCATCAGCATCATTGGGCGCCCTCAAGATCTGGTATTTTGGGAGAGGGAGAAAAGTTCTCTTTCTCAACTCTCTGCACCCTATGCATGATTTTATAAACCTTTATCATGTCCCCCCTTAGCTGTCGCTTCTCTAAACAGAGAAGGTCCAGATTCTTCAGCCTTGCCTCAAAGGGAAGGTGCTCCAACCCTTAATCCTCTTGGCTGCCCTCCTCTGTACTTTTTCCAGCTCTGCAATGTCCTTTTGGAGATGCGGTGACCACAACTGTACACAGTGTTCCTAACGACGCAGCACCATAGATCTGTAGAGGGGCGGTACAATATCGGCCATTTTATTCTGTAGTGTATTCGAAGCTGCCTTGAATGCATGATATGCTGTGAAACATCTAACTGAAGTGTAATGTAAAACTTCGTCCTGGGCTAGGATCCAAATCCATCCAATCGTGTTACTAGCCCAGGAAGCACCTAACCAATCACCTTCTAGCAAGCTCCCTGAGCGGGAACATCCGTGATTGGTCCTTATGTGAACAACCTTATTGGTTGGTATTTGTACAGTGGGTGTGGCTACATTAGCCGGGAATGTTTAAAAGCAGGACAGCTGCAATGTAAAGGCTGTTCTGGCTATCAGATGTTGATCCGTGTTGGAGTTGTGTTCGAGTTGGAGAATAAAGTTGTGTTCTTGCTGAATCACTCTCCGACTGCTTTGTTAAGCGAGCGATTTAACATATTCTCAATCCCTTTCCTAATAATCCCAAGAGTTTGCCTTTTTCACTGCTGCAGCACACTGGGTTGACACTTTCACTGAGCTATCCACTACGACCCCAAGATCTTTTCTCCTCTCAGTCTCAGCGAGTTCAGACCCCGTTAGCCTATACTGTAAACTGGGATTTTTTGTCCTAGTGTGCATCACTTTAAATTACTGACACTGGCCTTCTGTGGCCACATCGTCTCCCACTCGCCTAGTTTGTGTAGGTCCTCTTGGAACTGTCAGCCTCGTTTTCACTATTCTGAGTCATTTGGTGTCATGTGCAAACTTGGCCACTGTTAGCATTACCAACCTCTAGGTGGGACCTGGAGTTCTCCCCAAAAGAATCTATTCTTCGGCGCTCGGCCTTCCTTATAGTCCAACTCTCGCAGCCATACATGACTAGTGGGAATACCATTGCTTTGACCATGCGGACTTTTGTTGGCAGGGTGATGTTAGCCTATACTTTAAGCTGGGATTTTTTGTCCCGGTGTGCATCACTTTACACTTACCGACACTGGCCTTCTGTAGTCACATTGTCGCCCCCTCGCCTAGTTTGTGTAGGTCCTCTTGGAACTGTCAGCCTCGTTTTCACTATTCTGAGTCATTTGGTGTCATGTGCAAACTTGGCCACTGTTAGCATTACCAACCTCTAGGTGGGACCTGGAGTTCTCCCGCAATTACACTGGACGTCCAGGTTACAGAGATCTGTTCTCTTGGAGGAAATGGCAGCATCAGTGGGCGGACTCTGTGGCATCACATCTCGCCTGAGCTCCCTTCCCTCCCAAAACTGCCCCGAAATCCCCAGGAATTTCCCAAGCCAGAGTTGGCCACTCTGAGAGACAGTTTGGTGTAGTGGTTAAGAGCGGTGGACTCTAATCTGAAGAAACGGGTTTGATTCCCCCACTCCTCCTGTTAGATCGCCGCTAACAGAGATCCGGAGAGTGATTTCAACAAAAAGATCAGTTTTATTGTAGGTACGAACAAGCGCTTGAAAAAAGTCATAACCAGAACAACATAACATTGGGAGCTAGGCTCCTTTTAAACATTCCCGGGCTAACGTAGCTACGCCTATTTACAATAAACAAACAATGAGGTTGTGCGGATAACGTCCAATGAAAGTCCTTCCCTCGCAGGGAATTGGTATAGTTCTGATTGGTCGCTGTTGTGGAGCGACCAATAGCAAGTTAGCTCGGAGGAGCCTTCCTCTGGCTCAAACTTATTATGGAGAGTGAATGCGGCGATTCATGTACCGTAAGCCTTTTCGAATACACCACACCTCCACATGCAGCTGCTTGTGTAACCTTCTCTCAGAGCAGCTCTCTCAGAGCTCTCTCAGCCCCACAGGGTGTCTGTTGTGGGGAGGGGGAGGAAAGGAGATTGTAAACCACTCTGGGACTCCCAAGTGAAGGGTGGGGTATAAATCCAATCTCCATCTCCTCCTCCTCCTCCTTCTTGCTCTTCCAATTGGGGAAGGGACTAAGGAGAAGCCTGCATTTCATTAGCAAGCCTAGTCTCTTTCTTGTTGATTTTAGAGGTCAGAGCATCCTCTAGAAAGGTGTCGAACTCATTTTTTCATGAGAGCAGTATCTGACATAAATGTCCCTTTGTCAGGCCAGACCATGTGTGCTATAAAATGTAACACCAGGTACGGGAGATATAAGCTTTATAAAAGACACATTATAAAGGACACAGGCAAACCCAGTAAAGATATTATTGTTTTACTCAAAATACAAACGTGCTTAAAACAGTAACCCCCTTACAGTATTTTCTGAAAGTATCTCCCTGATGCCCACCCACCCACTTCTGCCGCCCATTACTCATTAGCACTGGGAAAGTATACAGGGACATAATGTACAGCCTCTGTCATCTGGCAATAAAGGTAACAACCAGTTGCTCGCAGGCTGGGTAAAAGCCCTGGATCGGCCAGTTCTGGCCCACGGGCCATACGTTTGACACCCCTGCTCTGCAACATCATAATGGAATAGCACTGCATTTAGAAATGCTTCAAGGCCAACACACACACACTGACAGTCATAGCCCTTTATTTAAGAACAGTATTTCAGCCATGAAATCTGACACACATGAAAGTACCTTATCCTGCCCGTCATATCAGAGTCAGGCTTGTGCATCCTGACTGGACAAAACTCTCCAGAGTCTCGGATAAAAGTCTTCCATCTTTTAGAAAGCACTTCGAAGTTGGTCTACTCAGAATCCTGCTCAGGTCCATTCAACGGGGCTTGTCTGTGTAAAGCGACATCAATTTGCAGCCGACTAATGGAAACCCCATAGGGTTTTCAAGGCAGGTAATTAAGTAGAATGGACCTGTGGTGGCTCAAGTGGTTAAGACGCTGAACTACAGGCTGGAAGGTCGGTAGATCAGCAGTTCGAGACCCGAGTGCCGCATGACGGAGTGAGCTCCTGTCTCTAGTTCCAGCTCCTGCCAACCTAGCAGCTCGAAAGCAAGAAATTGCAAGTAGATAAATAGGTACCGCTTCGGTGGGAAGAAAACAGTGTTCCGTGCGCCTTGGAGTTTAGTCATGCCGGCCACATGACCACAGAAATGTCTTTGGACAGCGCTGGCTCTTCGGCTTGGAAACGGAGATGAGCACCGCAACCCTAGAGTCGGATTAGCCTGGCTTTCGAGCAAGGGAAACCTTTACCTTTTTAATTAAGCAGAGCTGTTTGGCCACCACCCTCCTTTGCAGAGTCTTTCTTGGTGGTCTCCCACCCAGGTACGGACACTGCTTAGCTTCCGAGATCCGATGAGATCAGGCTACACCATGTTGCCTTCTCTTCCTCAGTGGGACTTGTCCCCAGAAAAAAAAAAACGTTCTGAGGATTAGTACGGTGACTACCTGAAACCTTTTGCCTGAAGAGGCTGGTGATGGAACTTGGAACGTTCTGCATGCAAAGCCGATGCTCTGCCCCTGAGCTGCAACTAGGGTTGCCAGTTCCGGGTTGGGAAATACCTGGAGATTTTTTTGGGGGGGTGGAGCTTGGGGAGGGCAGGATGTGAGGAGAGGAGGGACTTAGCTGGGCATAATGCCATTGCCTACCCTCCAAAGCAGCCATTTTCTCCAGGGGGACTGATCTCTGTTGCCTGGAGGTCACTTGTAATAGCTGGAGGTCTCCAGGTGCCACCTGGAGCTTGGCAACCCTAGGGTTGCCAGGTCCCCACTGGCCACCGGTGTGGGATGGGGGGTAGGGTGGCTAGATCCAGGTTGGGAAACCCCTGGAGATTTGGGGGTGGAGCCTGGGGAGGACAGGGACCTCAGTGGGTACAAGGCCATCCTCTAAAAGCATCCGTTTTCTCCAGGTGAGCTGATCTCTGTAGTTCTTGAGATGAGCTGTAATTCTGGGGGGTTCCCAGGTCCCACCTGGAGGCTGACATCTCTATGCAACCCCCTGGTCAGAACGGTGAATGACTTGAGGCAGGGCTCTTTCTGTAGAAAAAGCCCAGCAGGAACTCATTAGCATAATAGGCCACACCCAGCAGCAGACACTCATTAGCATATTAGGCCACACCCTTGACAGCACAGCTCATTAGCACATTAGGCCACACACCCATGTTACCAGACGTGTGGTCATCCAGCCACACCCACCTTTTGCTTCTTATTCTGTTTACCTTGTTGTCAAAACCCAGAGGGTTTTTTTTGTAGCAGGAACTCCTTTGCATGTTAGGCCACACACCCCTAATTGTAGCCAATTCTAATGAGTTTCTGCTGTTGGGTGTGGCCTATTATGCTAATGAGTTCCTGCTGGGTGTGGCCAGCTCAGGAGCCAGCCGGAACTCCGTTCCTGTGCGTTCCTGCCCAAAAATAGCCCTGGCTTGAGGTAATATACTAGAAGCTCATTCTTCCCATGTGTTCCAAAGCAATTCTTCCTGTAATCTTATGTCTGGATTGGCGGTGGAAAGTGTCGTCAAATCATAGCCAATTTATGGCGACCCCTCCCCCTCGTAGGGTCTTCACAGCAAGAGGCCAACAGAAGTGTTTGGCCATTGCCTGCCTCTGCATGCCAAACCCTGGAATTCCATGATGGTCTCCCATCTATGTACTAACCAAGACTGACCCTACTTAGCTTCTGAAATCTGATATGGTCAGGCTAACCTGGGCCGTCCAGGTCAGGGTGTGTCTTGATTAGTCGGTGTAAAAAAATCCAGCGGAAGAGAAACAGTGTCAGGTCCCACTGAAATTCAACGGAGCACACACTTATAGAAAGGTATTACTTTATTGAAGCCATGAGTCACTGCACAGAAGAACTGTTCAGAATAACCCTAACGACTTGAGCTGGAGAGGTTAAAGCAATTTCATAATAAATGCGGCCAATGGCTATGATTCCCGCCCGCGCCTAAGAAGCAGTTTTACGCGCTCAAAATCCCTGGGAACTCAACGGTAACTGTGTTATCATTACTTAACACTTCCCACGGTTTCTACTCGTTAAAGCAAAGCAAAGAAGAGCACACCACATCTCTGAACCACCTGTGACCTTGAAGATGATAATGTTACCGCAGACAGGCCTTGCGTACACTAACAAGAATGCAGCTATGAATATATGCGCATGGGTATATGAACGGACGTTGGGAAAGGGGGGCAAATACATAACACACTACTGTGGCATAGACAGGTATGTAGGTGCATACAGAGACATGAAGAACAATTGGCAGCTTGCTGACAAACAGTTTCCCTCTCACAGATACACACACACACACACACACACACACCATTCCCCTTTGGTCTTGATGCCCAGTTGCCATCTACTCTTCCGGCTTCTCTCCTTATGGGATTCCGCTTCCTGCCAAGACTCTATTGAAAACAGGAGTGAGACTTCAGGAGCCTCACGGCTGACACACACCTGGCTCTGCGAAGGATCTAGTCTGTCACGTCTAGGTTTGGATGGTTGCCTTCAAAAAGAGAGATGTGGCGTTGGCTCAGGTGAGCTGAAATCAACAGTCTTTCGGCCTCCGGGCCAATCATCCCGTTAAGCCAAGCAGGCCTCAGGGTGTCCTCCTTCACCCGATTCGTCCTCCCTCAAGAGGGCTCTGATCTGTTTCTTCAGATGCTGAGCCCTTTCCCAGGCCTCCGGGCAGGCTCCCGTGTCTTTTGTTTCCGGCAGGACCTCCAGCACCGAGTGCAAGGCGTCTGCATTCTTGACGGACTCCATCTGTTCCGGGTCGGCTTTGATCTCCTCCACCCAGTCCAGGTAGGCCTGGAGCAGCCCCATGTCGGTGAGGAAACTGCTGATGATCTTGAGGTCCGGCTTTCTGCGGCTCAACTCTGAGAGGATTTGCTTCCCAGCTTCGCTCAGCCGGTTCCCCACGATGCTGGGGGGGGGAACCATGAAGATAAGCACGGTAAAGAGCACAGGGTGGGAAAAGTCAGTATCACAGAAATGAGAGCTAAACAAACTGTTCTTAATGTTACCCCAGAAATGCCTCCCAAATAGGGTTGCCAACTTAGGGTTAGGAAAATCCTGGAGATTTGGGGGGGGGGCCTGGGGAGGGTGGGGTTTGAGGAGGGGAGGGACCTCAGCTGGGTACAGTGCCATAGAGTCCACCCTCCAAAGCAGCCATTTGCCCCAGGGGGACTGACTGCTATCGTCTGGGGATCAGTTGTAGATTTGGGCGGTCTCCAGGTGCCATCTGGAGGTTGACAACCTTAGGACCAATCTATGTATTACTATAAATAGAGCCTAACGTCCATGTTTAGAACAGCACAGTAGTGGTCTACTCGAACACTGTAAGTACAAAGAAGGCACTCATGTAAGACCCTCTGTGACGTCCTCCTTATTGGGGAGGACTAATTTCACTTTAAAAGTGTTCTTTATTTTTCTTTTACTGGGTATATACGGCTGCCACCAGGAAATTTTAAGGATTTCCAAACCTTTATGCTTTTACTGTTGCTCCTTTTAATTTGGTAGACCGAGTTCAAGGCTTACAAGTATCTATGTGGTCCTGGGAAGTATTTCACTCAGAGCTGGTATAAACTTGGATGAAAGAGGATTTATTGAAATAACTACTAAATAAGAGGGTTGTACAATGTAACTAGTCATGTATAAATGATGAACAATTGCTTTGGTATCACACAATCTTATCCCTCACTAACAGGGATCTTTCAGGTAACTTTGTAACACTTAAGCCGAAGAGCCAGCGCTGTCCGAAGACGTTTCCGTGGTCATGTGGCCGGCATGACTAAACACCAAGGTGCACGGAACGCTGTTCCCTTCCCACCGAAGTGGTCCCTATTTATCTACTTGCAATTTCTTGCTTTCGAACTGCTAGGTTGGCAGGAGCTGGAACTAGAGACGGGGAGCTCACTCCGTCATGCGGCGCACCCGGGTCTTGAACTGCTGAACTACTGACCTTCCACAGCCTGCAGTTCAGCGTCTTAACCACTTGAGCCACCGCAGCTCCTTACTTTGCCTTAGAGAGGGCTAATTTTGGTGAAGCCTCAAGGGGAGCTATCTAGGGTCGCAAACCCTGGGCAGGGAAATACTTGGAGGTTTTGGGGAGTGGAGCCTGGAAAGGGTGGGTTTTGGGGAGGGGAGGGACCTCGGCAGGGTATAATGCCATAGAGTCCACCCTCCAAAGCAGCCATTTTCCCCAGGGGAACTGATCTCTGTTGTCTGGAAATCGTCATAATAGCATGAGATCTCCAGGCCCTTCCTGGAGGTTGGCAGCCCTAGAGATACCCTAGAATTTTTTCTTGGCCGCTTTGGCACAGAGAAAACTGCCAGGTTGCTGGCTGACATTGGAAGGAAGCTGCCCTCCGGCGGGCACCTCAAACATGACTTTGCCTCTGAATTGTTTGCAAACTCTTTAAGGGCTCCCCCTCCGCATCTATGTGTTATCTGGTGCATTAAGTCCTTTAGGAGGATGAACTTAAGAGTTGCCAACCTCCAGGTGGGTAGAAAACAGTCAATGACAACCGTGCTATATTTACGAAGGGAATATCACTCTTTTTAGATTTTTTTTAAAAAGATGATAATTTTTGTACATTCACACAAGAATAAACATCACAAAATGATTCCACAATGTTGACAACGACAGAGGTAGCTAAGCAAGAGAAGATTTCACAGAGTATGAGCATTATGCAGGGAGGCAGTGTGCAGTGATGAGCGTTGAGCAGGAAAGGGTTCACCGAGTCTACACGTATTCAGCTCTGAAGAAGCCTACTGAAAGAGGTGTCGGAGCAAGCCTGTCTGCAGATCGGTGACCTTTTATGCTCTTTGTCTACAATCCAACACTAGTACAAGAAAGACACAAAGAACCCTGTTTCCCCGAAAATAAGACCTACCCCAAAAATAAGCCCTAGCAGGATTTCTATGCATTTGTGGTATAAGCCCTAGTGTGTCTTCTTGAGAAAAAATAAATATAAGACAGTGTCTTATTTTCGGGGAAACACGGAAGATGTATTGTTTGTTGCACTTGATTTGCTTTAGATGATGCTTCAGGTGAAGTGGACCAGGCAGACTCCCGCAATAGAGAACTTTAGATTACTGGATTGTGCTTGTCAACATTCTGGAATCATTTTTTTAAAACGTTTATTCTTGTGTGAATGTACAGCAATGTGTTATTTTTTAAGAAGAAGAAGAAGAGATTGGATTTATACCCCGCCCTTCATTACCCAAAGGAGTCTCAGAGCGGCTTACAAACTCCTTTCCCTTCCCCCTCCCCACAACAGACACCCTGTGAGGTAGGTGGGGCTGAGAGAGCTCTGATAGAAAGTGCTCTTTTTCAAGAACAGCTCTTATCAGAGCTACGGCTTGCCCAAGGTCATCCAGCCAGGTGCAAGTGGAGGAGTGGGGAATCAAACCCGGCTCTCCCAGATTAGAGTCCGTGCACTTAACCACTACACCAAACTGGCTCTTTATTTAATAGTAGCAAGTACATGTAACATCAGAAATACAGCTTAGGTACATGTAATAAAACTTACATAACAATGTAGACGCGATATTAACGAAAAATACAGTTTAACAAAGAACTTCATTAAGAAGAGGAGGAGGAGGGGGAGAGATTGGATTTATACCCCGCCCTTCACTCAGCGTCTCAGAGCAGCTTACAAACTCCTTTCCCCTTCCCCTCCCCCATTAACATAAAACATCCTATGATATGTATCAATACAGCAGATTTATAGTATCCAAAATCAAGGAATATTCAGGTTTAGTGGACAAATAGTCCAGGAAGGGGAACCAGATTGAGGTAAATTTTGAATCAAACGGTTCTGTAGCCTTAGAAAGAAGAGAATCCGTACGTTTGTCCATCAGATAGAAACCACAGACTTTATGTAGCCAGGCTGGCAATGTATTATTTCCCCATGATTTTGCAATTAACAGTCTGGCGGCTGTGCGGCATAAAAGGAGAATCAGTTCCTTATGTATTCATATTTATCTATTTTTTAATATCTAAAAAAAAGGAGTGATATTCCTTTTGTAAATATATCACGGTTGTCAGTGACTATTGTCCACTCACTTATCCCGCGATCTCTCTTTGGTTGACCTCAGTGACCCCTGATCTCCACACTACAGAGATTGATCCCTTTGGAGGAAATGGCTGCTCTGGAAGGTGGACTCTATGGCATTATATCCTGCCGAGGCCCCTCCTCTCCCCCAGCCCTGCTTTCTCCAGGCTCCACCCCCAAATCTTCAAAAAAGTTTCCCAACCTGGAGTTGGCAACCCTAGGATGGAGGTCCCTGGGAAGGAATGGAGTGGACTGAGTCCTACCAGGTCTGGGTTGGAAAATACCTGGAGACTTTGGAGGTGGATCCAGGAGAAGGCGGGGTCTGGGGAGGGGAGGGGCCTCAGCATGGCCCAATGCCATAGAGTCCACCCTTCAAAGCAGCCATTTTCTCCAGGGGAACCAATCTAGGTCAGGTAGAGATCAGATGTAGAGGTGGGAGATCTCCAGGCCCCACCTGGAGGCTGGCAAACCTATCCTACCCTGAGGACATTATTGTGAATGAAACAGTCTAAAGGGAGTGTTATAGATAGCCAGTCCTCTTAAGACAGATATTCTGTTTCCTTTCCCCTTCAACTCGTTTTTGAGGAAGAACATTTTTCACATCACTGCACGCATCTTCTCGAAACCTTTCGTTTATAGGAAGCTTCTCTCTGGCCAGAGTCCCGCTGAACAGGGGAACCCTTGAACCGTTACAAGCAGACACAAAAGCTTGGGACACACATGAGAGCATTCGGGTTTCTGTTTGTTCGCCTCTTCTGATGCAGGGTTGCCAGCTTCCAGGTGGGGCCTGGAGATCTCCCAGGATTCCCTCTGGTCTCCAGACAACAGAGATCGATTCTCCTGGATAAAATGGAGGATGGGCTCTGTGGCATTATACCTGGCTGAAGTCCCTCCTCAGGAATTAGGGGGTGCTAGCCTCCAGGTGGGGCCTGGGGAGCTCCCAGAATTCCAGCTCGTCTCCAGACTACAGAGATCAGTTCCCCTGGAGAAGATGGATGCTTTGGAGCGTGGACTCTGTGGCATTATACCCTGCTGATCTCCCTCCTCTTCCCAAACCCCACCTTCCCTAGGATACACCCCTAAAATCTCCAGGCATTTTCCAATACGGAGCTGGCAACCTTAATTGCTCTGGAGATCTCCTGGAATTACAACTGATCTCAAGATTGCGGAGATCAGTTCCCCTTGAGACAACGGACGCTTGGGAGGGTGGACTCTATGGCACTGTACCCCACTGAAGTCCCTGTCCTTCTTAGTCTCCACCCCCAAATCTCCAGGGGTTTCCTAACCTGGAGCTGGTAACCCTATGCCACCCCACACACACACAACAAATGAAGGGGGTTGCGGTATGACATAAACAAACACAATAGAACTACTGCAAATAGTGCAAATCATGCAAATTCTAATTTGTATTAATGCAACAATATTGAATCTAATCCATTGTGCACTTATGTTTTACAGAAAATAAGGATGTCACAAGATGAAACAAAGACGTCAGCAGATGAAACTGGACGAACTCCCCCGGAGTTAACATTCGTTTCGAGGTGTCTTTTTCATACATAAGACCTCATACAGCTGTGCATCCACATGATCACAAATCTTCCAAACTGGACTTTCCTTTGTTCCTATGCGTTTTGAAGTTACTCACAAACAGCTCTTAGCCAAAGACAAACTTATAAACAAAAAAATTCTTCAGCCATGCACATTACTTTCTTGCTGTACAATGGTTATATAATTCATATTGGTAATCTTCTCACTTATCTGCTGTTAACCTATTCAGTTTCGTTGTTTTTTTGTTTTTGTTTTTTGTAAGTCAAAATAATAAAAAAAATTAATTTAAAAAAAAACAGCTCTTAGCCATAATATCAAAACCGGGCGGAAGAGCTGTTTGTGAGTAACTTCAAAATGCATAGGAACAAAGGAAAGTCCAATTTGGAAGATTTGTGATCATGTGGATGCATGATCATGTTGATGAGGTCTTATGTATGAAAAAGACACCTCAAAACAAATGTTAACTCCGGGGGAGTTCGTCCAGTTTCATCTGCTGACGTCTTCATTTCATCTTGTGACATCCTTATTTTCTGTAAAACATAAGTGTACAATGGATTAGATTCAGTATTGTTGCATTAATACAAATTAGAATTTGCATGATTTGCACTATTTGCAGTAGTTCTACCCCACACACACACACACACCAGTGGCCTGGGGGGGACCTAGCAACCCTACTCAGAATCCCCCCCCCCCGATCCCCAGGAATTTCCCAGTCCAGAGTTGACAACCCTATGACGTGCAGAAAGTCAGCTCAGGGGTGGGGGTGGGCACAAGCTCCGGATACTTCTGATGCCCACTCACTTCCTCCTCCTGCCTTGCATTCTCTGTTTTGCACTGATTAGTAGAAAGCAGAAGCGCGCGCTCACCCACTCGCTTGCCCCCACTCCCTGCAAAGTGGCCCTCGGAGACAGAACATCTTGGGGAGTTGGGCTGCAAAAACTTGGATTCCAAGCGTTCTGCCTGGGACCCGGAACTGCCCCCCCCCCCCCAACAGGCCAGAGGGAAGAGGCCAAGGAGGATTCTAGAGGAAGCACAGCAAAGAGTAGATGCTTTCCGTGGGATTCTGTGTCTGGCACTAGGAGAAACGGGATGCTGAGCACGGCTCGGCCAGGGGGATGGTGACTGCAGCAACATCTGTGTGAGACCTATAGTGGTGCAGCGGCTGGAAGGTAAGTTTTAAAACAGTGGGCCAGTTTCGGACCTGCCACAAATCTTATTAGGTAATGTTGGGTTCCGATCAGTGTTCCCTCTAAGCTGAGTTTGTGTGAGCTAGCTCACAGTTTTTTAGCCTCCGACTCACACATTTTTGTCTTCGCTCAGGAAGGAGGGCTCCAGAGCAGTAGCCAAATCGCTCGCTCGCAACTTTAATGCCAGTAGCTCACAAAGTAGAATTTTTGCTTGCAAGAGTCCACATCTTAGCGGGAGGGTTGGTTCTGACATGTATTCTTAGGAAAAATTATATACTTAAGCAGAGATGAAAACAGCCGAGCAATGAGTAAGAGTCAGAGTCCATGTGTATGTTTGAAAAAAAAAATAGCTTCACTAGAACTAATATGGGGAAAAGGTAAACGGGATGCAAAACAACAAACACTAGATCCTACATGTTTATTGCTAGAAGAATACTACATGAATGATGCCTCTTCTTCCCCCAATGTTCCCTCTAAGCTGTGGAGTTTTGTGAGCAAAAATTCTACTTTGTGAGCTACTGGCATTAAATTTGTGAGTGAGCGATTTGGCTACTGCATAAATTAGTTTGCTCTGGAGCCATCCTTCCTGAGCTGAGACAAAAATGTGTGAGCCAGAGGCTAAAAAAGGTGAGCTAGCTCACACTAACTCAGCTTAGAGGGAACACTGGAAGAGACCCCAATAAGCTAAATAGCCAATATATTGATTTCTGATCACAAAACTAAAGTTCAGGTCATTTAACTAAGACCTCCTACAAGATTTGGGGGCTTTTCTCACTTAGTAACAGATTGGATACAATAAATACATGTTAACTTCCTGTTGATCAAACAAACAAAGGAAACTCTATAATTACTAAAGTATTTTAACTTGCTAAACCCAACAGGTCCTGACCTGCCTAACCCAGGCTAGCCTGATCTCTTCGGGTCTTGGAAGCTAATCATTGTGGGACCTGGTCATTACTGGGATGGGAGGCCACCAAAGACGTCCAGGGTCATGACACAGAGGCAGGCAATGGGAAACCACCTCTGAACATCTCTTGCCTTTGAAAACTCTACGGGATGGCCGTAAGTCAGCTGTGACTTGACGGCAAGGGAACTGGCCTGCTTGCTTTCTCAGCCCAACCTGTTTCCACCAGATCTCGGGTGATTCTGCATCTAGCATTCGCTCCACATTTTCTCAACTGGGACGAAAAAGTGCAGCTTAGAACCACATTCCAATATCCTGGGGCAACACGTACTGACTGCAAAGTCACCCCTGAATGGTCATCAAACGGCCATAAATCTATGCAGAAGGTACCATAATCAAAGGAAGTGAAAGCGCCACGGTCGGAGTGTGGAGGCTACCATAAAATGCGATGATCAAAAGAAGTGGAAAATATATATATATATTCCGCAGGTTAGGAAAGGCACAAACAGGTATAGGAAAAAGCCTGCATGGTTAACAAACAAAGTAAGGGAAGCTGTAAAAGGTAAAAAGGATTCCTTTAAGCGGTGGAAAGCTAGTCACAGTGAGGCTGATAAAACGGAACACAGGCTATGGCAAATAAAATGCAAGTCTGTAATCAGGCAGGCAAAAAGGGAATATGAGGAGCAAAAAACGTAAAGACCAACAATAAAACTTTCTTCAAATACATTAGAAGCAGGAAACCAGCCAGGGAGGCAGTGGGGCCCTTGGATGACCAAGGGGTAAAAGGAGTACTGAAGGATGATAGGGAAATGGCTGAGAAGCTAAATGCATTTTTTGCCTCTGTCTTCACTGTGGAAGATGAGAAGTGCTTGACCAC
>NW_015172596.1:155059-177680 GCF_001447785.1 Gekko japonicus | reverse complement strand
TACCAGGGTTGCTGCACAGAGGCAGGCCATGGCAAACCACCTCTGTTTGTCTCTGGCCTTGAAAACCCTACGGGGTTGTTGCAACTTGATGCCACTGGGTTACCAGGTGGGGCCTGGGGATCTCCCGCTTTCACAACTGACCTCCAGCTGACAGAGATCAGCTCCCCTGGAGAAAATGTCTGCTTTGAAGGGTGGGCTCTATGGCATTGGGCCATGCTGAGGCCCCTCCCCTCCCAAAACCCCGCCCTCTCCCGGCTCCAACCCCAAAGTCTCCAGGCATTTTCCAACCCAGACCTGGCAACCCTGTTTCCACCGCCTGCTAGTGAGCCAGCAGCTCTCATAAGAAAGCCCCATGTTCAGTCCCAAGTTCTCTCAGAGCTGGTATCCAGCCTGATATTATTCTGAGCTCCCCAAGGTCTCAGGTGGAGAAAGATCTTCCCCAACAGCTGCTCCCTGAGATCCTCGGGGAAGGGACCAGGGACGGAGCCTGGACCTTCTTCTTGCAAGCCACCCCCTCTGTCGCAAAGCCGCCGTCCTTCCATGCCTCCCTCAGTGACCCCCATACAACAGCTGAATGGCAGAAACTCACGTCAGGAGCCTGAGAGTCGTGTTGCCTTCCAGGGAAACCAGGATGTTGTCCAAGCCGCTGTCGGTGATGCCTGTGATATCCAAATAGAGCTCTTGGAGGGTGGTGTTCTCCCGGAGGGCATCCCATAAGCTCTTCACGCCCTCTGAACCCAGGCAGTTGCCACAAAACCTTCGAGGGAGGGAAACAAAATAAGCAGGGAGCTTAACTGAGGGCAGTGGCGGGCCTACATTTTTGGGACCCTGAACCATTATGGGGGCCCCTTTCCCCACCAGCAACAATAGGGCAACATCCAACAAGGTCCAAAGGGCCCTGCTGCCCTCGCAAGGACCTTGAGGCCCAAATGGCGGAGAATGGGGTGGTGGGGTGGAGGAGCCCTTGAAAATGGGCCATACAGTGAGCCCCTCCCCACCAGCAATGAGCTCTGGGTAACCGCTGTTATCTTCTTCAGTGGGGTTGTTCCATGGCAGAAAACTACACATTTTTTTTAAATTAACCTCTACATCTCAGATTTTGATTAGAAGAAGAAGAAGCAGGGCTCTAGTCGGGGGGGAGCTCTCAGGTACGGAGCTCCGGAAGAGAACCTCTAGGGGGTGGGGCGGTCACGTGGTGAAGCCCCGCCCCCTTCTTTACCCCGCCCTCTGCTTCGATCCTCATTCCGTTTGGGAATGAGGATGAAGCAGGAGGGTAAGTAGCCGGGCCTTCTGACACACTTCCGGTGATGTCAGGGGGTGTGGCCTTCTGTCACTTCCGGTGATGTCAGGGGGCGTGGCATATGCAAATAAGTTATGCTAATGAGTTATGCTAATGAGCTCCGGCAGCTCTTTTTCTACAACAAGACCCCTGAATAGAAGAGATTGGATTTATACCCCGCCCTTCACTACCCAAAGGTGTCTCAGAGTGGCTTACAAATTCCTTTCCCTTCCCCTCCCCACAACAGACACCCTGTGAGGTAGGTGGGGCTGAGAGAGCTCTTGACAGAAACGGCTCTTTTTCAAGAACAGCTGTGCTAGAGTTATGGCTTGCCCAAGGTCATCCAGCCAGGTGCAAGTGGAGGAGTGGGGAATCAAACCCGGTTCTCCCAGATTAGAGTCCGCGCACTTAACCACTACACCAAACTGGCTTAACCCACTACACCAAAGGTCAATATTAAATACTTCAACCCATTGGCTTATGGCTCTGTCACTAAAATAGCCTTGTTTTAATAACAAATACTTTCTAAAAAACTCCATCAATTTTGCTGAAAAATTCGCTCATTTTTTTTAAAAAAAGTTGTTTCAGGGCCCTTCCAGGATTAGGGAACTTGGGATAGGAGGAAGAGGAGTAGTCATTGGATTTGTACCCCGCCCTTCACTCCGAATCTCAGAGTCGCTTACAATCTCCTTCCCTTTCTCTCCCCACAACAGACACCCTCTGAGGCAGGTGAGGCTGAGTGAGAGCCAGCTTGGTGTAGTGGTTAGGAGCGCGGACTCCAATCTGGGAGAACTGGGTTTGTTTCCCCACTGCTCCACTCACAGCTGCTGGTGTGACTTTGGGTCAGCCATAAGTTCTTTCAGAGCTGTTCTCTCACAAGCAGTCCTTGAAAGAGCTCTCTCAGCCCCGCCCACCTTACAGGGTGTCTGTTGTGGGGAGGGGAAGGGAAAGGAGATTGTAAACTGCTCTAAGACTCCTTTGGGTAGTGAAGCGCAGGGTATAAATCCAATCTCTTTTTCTCTCTGAGAGAATTGCTCTTGAGAGAACAGCTCTGAGAGAACTCTGACTGACCCAAGATCACGCCAGCGTCTGCATGTGGAGAAGTGGGGAACCAAACCCGGTGCTCCCAGATTAGAGTCTGCAGCTCTTAACAACTACACCAAACTGGCTCCTTGTGCAGATCTCAGGTCCCGTATTTCATCATATTGGTCAAGATTGTCCTTTAAGTACTCAGAATTCACTCAATTTAAGTTTATAGCCTGGATCGCCAAGAGGCCTCTGGAGAAATAAATGTAGTTTCAGTTGCATTTGCGGAAAAGGCAGGTGACCCCGTGAAAGCCACACGCACAAAAAAGAAAGAGTAGGGTGTGTAGAGAGGGAGATGGCTGGCTTGCTGGGAATCCCTGGTAACTTACAGCAGCCGTTTCACCCGGCAGTCCGGGGACCTGAGCACTGCAGCTTCTATTGCAGCCGCTTCCCAGTCCAGAGAATTATATCTTAGCCTGGAAGAGACAATGAGGATGGTTAGAAGCCAAGCACAGCCAAACCTTCCTATCTGTCATAAATTTTCCACCCCAGATCCTCTCTCAAGTGTCTCTCTACCCTCTGACTCCCACCTGCCCCACCATTAGGGTTGCCGCCCCCCCGAAGAGGGCGGGGTTTCTCTCGATTTCAGTGGCCCCAATCTGCCACCAACCACCTCGAACAGCCCCACTGTGCCCAACATGCCTGGCGTGATGATGTAACCCAGAAGCGACGTCATCGTGCTGGGCGTGTCACACGGGGACGCTCTAGCATTCGGCTATGGTCACCATAGAGTTTTTAGGCGAATCCTAGAGTGTCCCCTGTAGGACGTGCCCAGCACGATGACATCACTTCCGGGTGAAGTCGTCATGGCACACACGCTATGCGTGCACGCCTCAAGAACCAGTGAGCAAGCCTCGTTCTCCCCCATGCCAGACAGGTAAGACCTGGCAACTCTACCCACCATTCCCCCACACCCCCCCAAAAAAAGCCTTGCTTCTGAGACCCACAGGTAACAACTGAGAGATCTGCCCCAAGTCTATTCCCCAGCAGAAGATCGGACACTGGTGGGTCTAAGCGGATTGTTCTCAGGTGAGGATGGGAGCTCTCCCCATGCCCCTTCCCTCTGGAGCCATTCAGTCCTCTCGCTTATTTCATTTATTTATTGACTTCATTTGTACCCCCCCCCCTTTTGTCCCCAGTAGGGACCCAAGGAAGCTCACTGTTGCAGAATTTGGGGTTCAATGAGCCTGGGCCTTTCTATTCTTCTGTGCTATAACCGACCTTGGTTTCTTGGTTCAGAAGTCCCATAAGCCTTTGCTCCTTGGCTGGCAGCCGAGGCATGAAAACTACAGCCTTGACCTGTAGATGTACCTTTGCCTGAGTTCGCATGCCACGGCCTTCCCAGTGCCAGACTTCAAAGCCTCAACATCTCAGTCTAGGTCTTTTTGACATGGCAGTTAATCAGATATATCTGGGCCAAAGGTCATATACTAGCAAGTTTGGTATATTTTATTGATTCCTCCCTTTATTCCTATTGCTTGAAAAGAGTTTAAAAAGAAGGCTTTGGGCTTTCTTCGGGGCTGATTTGACCAACACCCCAACTAGGCTTGAGTGAGGTCTTGGTCCACAGTCCGGGAATTCCTTGTTCTTTCTGAAGTGTATACTATATCAGGTATTGGGATTTTTCTATATGCTGTTGGGTACTGATATTGAATATATGCTATTAAGTTACTTCTGTATGGTTTTAGAGTTCATAAATACTTTTAGTTTAAGGAAACTCTTTGGTGTAGTGGTTTGGCGTGCAGGTTCTAATCTGAGAGAACCAGGTTTGATTCCAGCTGGGTGACCTTGGGCCAGTCACAGTTTGCTCAGAGCTCTCTCAGCCCCACCTACCTCACAGGGTGTCTGTTGTGGGGAGAGGAAGGGAAGGCAATTGTAAGCTGCTTTGAGACTCCTTTGGGGAGTAAATCCAATCTCCTCCTCCTCCTCCTTTTCCTTCTTCTCACTGTGTTTCTCTCTCTCTGGAGATATTGAATATATGCTGTTAAGTTTTACTTGTGTATGGTTTTAGAGTTAATAAATACTTTCAGCTTAAGGCAACTGTTCCTGTTGTGTTTCTCTCCCTCGGGAGGCCTGAGTTCCCTAGCCAGACTCCACCCGCCCATAGGAAAGAACCCTAATGGGATTGGGGATCCCTGGCAGAGGCCTGGACCCCTAAAATCCCCCTACACCTACATCTCTCCTCCGTTTTATCCTCACAACAACC
Organism: Gekko japonicus; assembly: GCF_001447785.1. Classification (NCBI taxonomy): domain Eukaryota; kingdom Metazoa; phylum Chordata; class Lepidosauria; order Squamata; family Gekkonidae; genus Gekko; species Gekko japonicus. Next base: position 173,109 of record NW_015172596.1, on the reverse strand, counting down.
CTGTGAGGTAGGTCAGGCCGAGAGGCGGTGACTGGCCCAAGGTCACCCAGCAAGCTTCCCCGGCAGGAGTGGGGATTCGAACCTGGGTATCCCAGATCCTAGTCCGACATGCTTAACCACTACGTCCCACTGGCCCTCATCCCTCCCAAGATCAAGAAACTACCAAGCCGATACGCACTGGAGCGTCTCACACCGATGGAGGAGCCCCTGCAGCCTCCTCAGTCCCCCGATGCCCATGTTGCTGTAGCTTAAGTTGAGATTCCGGAGTGTCTTGGGCTCGGAGCAGCTCAGCACGTAGGCCAGGGCCGCGCAGTCCGCCGGGTTCAAGGTCACCTTGAACAGATCCACCTCGTCCAACTTGGAAGCCGCCTGCTGGGTCACCCGATCTTGCCGCAGCTCCGCCAGGCAATGCAACAAGGTCAGCAGTCTCTGGTCAGATTCGTACGGGACTTTCTCCCTGAGCCAGGCAGCCAAAGGTACGAGAGGATCTCCCGTCAGACCCACAGTCAGTCCCGCCAGCCTGCCCCCTATCCTGGAGGTCAAGAGGCCCATGAAGAACCTGGAGAACATCTGCAGGTGGCCCCATTGGTAGTGTCCATTCAGGAGCTCCCTGGTGAAACCAAGCAGTCCGTTCTTGGATAGGGACGGGAGTTCATTTCCATCTCGGGCCATTCCATCCCACCAGAGATCCAAGCAAGCCGTTAGCTCCTGAGCACTCGGGTCTAGGATAGCCACGGAGTACAATGCAGCTAAGAACTCCTGTACGGTCAGATGGAAGAAACGGTAGCCGTCATCTTTCTCCTTGGTGAAGATGCGGTTCAAGAAAGCACCGGGAAGGTTCTGGGGGTCGAAACCAAACTCACGGAGCTCGCCGATGTCGAACTGGATCTTTCCTCTCAGTAGAGCAGAATAGGCAAGCTTGCCGAGCTGCAACACCAAACCTTGGGACCTTCCCAGAGCACAGTTTGGTCCTCTTGCTTGCTGCTGCGCAGACGCGTGCGGCCGAAGAATGGTGCATAAGTATTGACGGTAGACCTCGGTTATGGTGCTGGGTGGGGAGGCCTCCCTCGCCCCGACCCGAGAGAAGAACTCCCCCAGAGCTGTGCAGAGAATGAAGCAGTACAGGGGGATGAAACTGAGGCTGGCTAAGCCCTTTTGGGCAGAGACGTAGCTGAGCACAGCCGCGGCACGCTCGGGGTCCCGGAAGAAACGGGAGAAATACTCCTTCACTTGCTCTTCTTGGAAGCCGAGGATAACGAAACAGCGGTCAAAACTGTCTTCCGGAAGGGTAGCAGAAGGCCGGGAGGTGACCACAACGGTGGATCCTGGCAACAGAGACCCAGAGAGAAGTCCTTGTACCAGATCTTTGATGTGACACGGCTGGTCCACCTGGAAACAGGAGTTCTTGCTGTCCAACGGGTGCCTGAACTCGTCCAAGCCATCTAAGATCACCATCAGCTCCCCGGGTTGCTCGAGCAACTCGTGGAGAACCCTGCTGAGGTGGGGATGCTTGGCGCGGATCAGATCCTCGAGGCTTTGGGACGTTGCCATGAGGCCAAGCTCTCGGAAGGAGAAGTCCACCACGCAGAGAAATTTTTGGAAGGCTGCGCCCAGCGCCCAGTCGTGGAGGATCTTCTGGGCCGTGACGCTCTTGCCGATACCAGCGGCACCGCTCAGCATCACCCGGTGAGGCGGAGAACATTCCCCAGGCAGCAAGGAGAAGAGCTGCCGTAAGGCCAGGCGGCGAGGCGCATGGAGGGAGTAGAGTCGGGCACGGCGGGAGGCCAGCTGCAGGTAGTCGTGGCTGGTGGAGCCGGAGCTGGGACTGTTGGAGAGCAACAGTTCAGTGTATCGGACCTCGATGTGCCCACAGGACTCGCTGTCATCCACATTGGTGCAGAGCTTCTCCGTGCGGGTCATCAGCCAGCGGCGGTGGCTCTGCAAGGCGGCTAGTAGAGATGGGCGGGACACAAATGCTCAGAGGGTCATTTTGTCAGAACGCATAGCATTGAATTTTGCAGAAACAAGGGTCACCCCATGTAATTTAGAGCCAGTGTGGTGCAGACAGTGTTAACGGGGATGTCCTGTGTTCAGATCACCACTCAGTCATGATGTATGGTTGGCAACCTCCAGGTGGGACCTGGAGAGCTCCCAGAATCTCAACTGATCTCTGGACTACAGAGCTCAGTTCGCCTGGAGGAAATGTCCGCTTTGGCAGGTGGACTCTATGGTATTATACCTCACCGAGGTCCCTCTGTTGGAGTGAGCAACTCAGGATGCCTGGGCATTGGGGGGTGCTATATCACTCTAGGTGTGTATGGGTGTTATCTCCTTGAATGGGATACCTCTTTGTTTCTTAACCTGGGAACTCCCCTCTGACCCCCCTCCTCCCTTTGTCCTCTCATTCTCTCAACATGGCCTTCCATGGAGACTCACGTCTCTGTAGTTCTCTCCTGTGGAGACAATGCCCTCATACCCCCCCCCCCACATGATAGGGAAAGTACTCTCTGGATTACGCTTCTCTCTCTCTCTCATTTCGAACGCAACCCGAATGTGAACCGATGCACCCGAATAAATGTAAATTTACCTTTTTTGCAAGACACTTTTAATTATTATTTATTTATTTGTTAAATTTATATCCTGCCCTTCCCAAAGCGGGCTCGGGGTGGGTGAGATCAGAGTGCATGAACAATCAAAACCAAATTAATATAGTTAATTCTTTAAAAACAGCTAAAACCGTTAAACAATTAAAAGATGGTGAAATAGACATAGCAGTTCACACACACACACCCATAAGGCGGACTGATGGTAGCCAGAGTCACACCAAACTCATATAGTACTAGGCAGGGCTATTTTGGGGCAGGAACGCACAGGAACGGAGTTCCGGCTGGCTTCAGAGTTGGCCACGCCTACTACAGCCAAAACTTCTGCGTGTGTGGCTACAGAGGGAAGGCCTGGAGAGCGACCCCCCCCCCCCCGCGCCTTAGGGGGGCGGGGGGGGGCCCCAGCCTGTCCAAGGGCCTGTTTGCCCTAACTCTCCACAGCCACGGAGCGCCTAGACAGGCCAAGGGAAGGTATGGGGTATGGCCTAATATACTAATGAGCTGCGCTGTCAGGGATGTGGCCTAATCTGCTAATGAGTTTCTGGCTGTTGGGTGTGGCCTATTATGCTAATGAGTTCCTACTGGGCTTTTTCAACAAAAAAAAAGCCCTGGAACTAGGACTCCACATGGGGAGTCGTTGGCGGGGCATCTCGTTGGCGGGGCGTCTCCTGCGACGCAAAAAACCACCAGGGAAAGGTAAGTATTATGCGGAACTGCGGGGTAGGCAGGCAGAAGTCTGATCGCGCAAACGCGCATCAGTTCGCCCCGGGACAAACAGCCTCGCTTCCCGCCTGCAGTTCCTCGGTGGTGTGTTCGGAGCCCTGGTTTACTTTTCCTCCTGGTGGAGTGGCAAGAGACAAGACAATAATTGCTATTATTATCATACCTAGAATTTGTATTGTACGTTGCACATTCCAAAGGGCTTCACTTGCAATAACTGTGCTGTAATTAGCTAAGGTTGCAAAGATATTTTTAACCTAGCCCCTTTGCTTTTCACAGCAGCTTGAGGCACAGTCGGGTTGCAAGACTCCACGAGGGGCCTGGAGATCTCCTGGTATTACAACGGATCTTCAGGTGACAGTGATCAGTTGCCCTGGAGAAAATGGCTGCTTTGGAATTGTGGGCTCTTGGCATTCTACCCCACTGAAATGACTTCTGCATGAGGACATCCAGGGGTCATTTCCTGCAGGAGCGCACAGGAGCAGAGCTCTGGCAGTAAGGAGCCTAGGGGCAGGCACATGCAACAAGCCCCACCCCCTGCTCCCAGCAGCCCTCAGTCAGAGCAAGACGCAGCCAGGTAAGTTGCAGAGCCCCCCACCCCCAGCTCCCCAGTCCAAAACAGTCCAGTGGCACCTTTAAGACCAAGTTTTATTCAGGTACAAGCTCTCCCTCCTCTGCGAGGACAGATCTGCACGTTCCCCCCCCCCCCAATAGCTAGCAATCCAAAACAGTCCAGTGGAGCCTGAGCGGTGGGTGTTGCCTTCTGACACACTTCCGGTGATGTCGGGGTGTGTGGCATATGCAAATCAGTCATGCTAATGAGCTCCTGCACCTCCTTTTCTACGAAATGACCCCTGCACAGACCCCTTCCTCTTCAGGCTCCACCCCCAAAATCTACAGGTATTTCCCAACCCAGAATTGGCAACCCTAAGGCATAGTCATCAGTAAGGGGTCGTGCTTTTCTCCAGTCTGCGGGAAGCTTCTTTGCCTGTTGATTTCGGCACAACAACATGTGGTCGAAGGCATAGGCAAGGTTGTTTGTTTGCGATTATTTTCAGCTGGGAACTCTAAAAGGTAAAGGCCTCTGGGCTATGACCATGGTTGATAAAAGTGGCTATCCCCCTTCCGGTCCATCTCTAAATTTGGGTTGCCAACCTCAAGGTGGGACCTGGAGATCTCCTGCAATTTACAGCTCATCTCCAGACAACAGAGATTGGTTCTCCCAGAGATAATGGCTGCTTAGGAGGGTGGACTCTAAGGTGTTGCACCTCACTGAGGTCCCTCCCCTCCCCCAAACTCTGCCCTCCCCAGGATGCACCCCCAAGTCTCCAGGAATATCCCAACCCAAAGTTGGCAACCCCACTCTAGACATATGCTTATCCACATCCCTGTTTCCTTTCTGGAATGGGAAATGGTGGAAGGAGCTAGACAATTTGGCCCAGGAGCATCAGGTCTCTCGGCTGGACAGACCACTGGAGCTAGGGGGAGCCTCGATTCTCTGGCATTCGGCCAGAGAAGAGGCTACCCCCACAAAGCTCCTTGGCCAGGTGCCCTTCCCCGGGCTCCTGGGGGGGGGTAACGAGCCTGCTCACCCCCTCCGTCCGCCAGAGCACGGAGACACCCCCGGGAGGTCCGGGAGGTGAGTCCGTTAGCGTGCCGCCATCAACCGGAAGACTAGATGCTCACCTAGCACCTTTGATGACTGTGATCCTCTTCCATTTATCAACGTCTCCCTTGTCTTGCATTGACCTTACCATCTCCCTTCCCTCCCCTTCTTACCTTTCACTTGTCGGCTCAGGGCTCTTCGGAAAGTCAAATCACTGTCCTATACATGAATGGAAGGAGGAGGAGGAGGAGGAGGAGGAGGAGGAGGAGATTGGATTTATACCCCGCCCTTCACTCGGAGACTCAGAGCCGTTTACAATCTCCTTTCCCTTCCCCTCCACTCAACGGACACCCTGTGGGGTAGGTGGGGCTGAGAGAGCTCTTTCGAGGACTGCTCTTGAGAGAACAGCTTTGAAAGAGCTTGTGACTGACCCAAGGTCACACCAGCAGCTGCATGTGGAGGAGTGGGGAAGAGAGTTAGATGCCAGTGTGGTGTAGTGATTTGAATGTCGGACTAGAACTACAGAGAACTGGGACTGGAACGGGGATCCTCAAATCCTCCTGGAACAGCAAAGTTTACTGAGTGACCTTAGCCACTTATTCTGTCTCACTCTGGCCACTTCACAGAGCTGTTGTGATGTGAGGATTAAACTCAGCAAAGGAGAACCACAGCATTGGAGCACCTGCTTTTAGGAGGCAAGGCTAAAGCATCTGTCTCTCTTTACTTGAGAATAAAGGCGACTGACAGAGCTCTACAAAGCTATGCACAGTGTACAGAAAGTGGGCCAACTTTTCTCCCTTTCCCCAAGAACTAGGAGTCACCGTACAAACTGGTTAGCAGTAGATGCAAGACAGACAAAAAGGCAGTAGAGCCAGTTTGGTGCAGTGGTTAAGTGCGTGGACTCTAATCTGGGAGAACCGGGTTTGATTCCCCACTCCTCCACTTGCACCTGCTGGATGACCTCGGGCAAGCCCTAGTTCTAGCACAGCTGTTCTTGAAAAAAAAGAACAGTTTCTGTCAGAGCTCTCTCAGCCCCACCTGCCTCACAGGGTGTCTGTTGTGGGGGGGGGGAAGGGAAAGGAGTCTGTAAGCCGCTCTGAGACGCCGAGTAAACAAAGGGGTATAAATCCAATCTCCTTCTCGGACTCTAATCTGGGAGAACCGGGTTTGATTCCCCACTCCTCCACTTGCACCTGCCTGAATGACCTTGGGCAAGCCGTAGCTCTGATAAGAGCTGTTCTTGAAAAAGAGCCGTTTCTGTCAAGAGCTCTCTCAGCCCCACCTACCTCACAGGGTGTCTGTTGTGGGGAGGGGAAGGGAAAGGAGATTGTAAGCCACTCTGAGACTTCTCTGGATATTGAAGGGCGGGGTATAAATCCAATCTCCTCCTCCTCCTCCTCCTCCTCCTCTTCTTCTCTACAGATAATGGCTTGTGGAACTCACTGCCACAAAATGTGGTGATGACGACTTAGAGGAATTTAAAAGGGGATTGGCCAGGCTTCTGGAGACCCTGTCTACTATTGGCTATTATGGCTAGATGGGGCCTCTGAGCACAGAGGTGGAAGGGCTCTGACTGTCAGATGACTGTCATCAGTCGAGGGATATTGCCAGACAGACCTTGCTTGGGGGCTTCGCTGTGGCACCTGACTCATCACTGTCGGAAACAGGATGCTGGAGTAGATGGACCATTGGCCTGATCCAACAGGGCTACTCTGGTCTTCTTTTGGATAAGAACATAAGAACATAAGAGACGCCAATGTTGGATCAGGCCAAAGGCCCATCCAGTCCAACACTCTGTGTCACACAGTGGCCAGAAATACCAGTGCCATCAGGAGGTCCACCAGTGGGGCCAGGACATTAGAAGCCCTCCCACTGTTGACCCCCCAAAGCACCAAGATGACAGAGCATCACTTGCCCCAGAGCCCCTATCTATACCTTGTGGCTAATAGCCACTGATGGACCTCTGCTCCATATGCTTATCTAATTCCCTTTTGAAGCCGTCCATGCTTGTAGCCGCCACCACTTCCTGTGGCAGTGAATTCCAAGTGTGAATCACTCTTTGGGAGAAGAAGTACTTCCTTTTATCCGTTCTAACCCGACCGCTCAGCAATTTCATGGAGTGCACACAAGTTCTTGTATTGTGAGAAAGGGAGAACTCATTGGAGGACATACTTGCTAACAATGCAATTTGGAGATGGGGAAAGAGGCTGAAGGGCACTCTAGTGGTAGGCGGCTGCAAGGTAAGAGATATATGGGCAGGGAGAGCTATCTTAGCTTTACCTAGAAGATTGATTGGTTTTGCTTGGAGTCAGGAAGCAATTTTTCTCCAGGCCAGTTTGGCTGGAGATCCTGGAGGTTTTTTTGTCATCTTCTGGGCATGGAATAGGGATCACTGGGAGTGTGTGTGTGTGTGGGGGGGGGAGTATTTGTGAATTTCCTGCATTGTGCAGGGGGCTGGACTAGATGACTTTGGAGGTCCTTCCAGCTCTATGGTTCTATGGTTCTATGATCTATGATTTGTTTGTTTATTTAATTCCATTTCTAGCCCGCCCTCCCCTGTGAGCAGGGCTCAGGGCGGGTTACGGCAACTGGTATAAGACGAGATAAGACAAAACATAATCCCACTATTTAAAACCTATTGAAAAACAAATGACACAAGCAAGTGCTCCGAGCAATACTATTTGTATGTGTGCCCAGGGCCGCCTCGCTCACTAGGCGAACTAGGCAATCGCCTAGAGCGGGCCGGCCCTTAGGGGCACCAAACTGCACCCAGCCCCGTACTCTGAGAGTTCCTTGATTATTTGTGTTTTTCATTCTTCCAAAAAATCAATTATTATTGAAAAATGGTGGGCGCAGGGGGGGGGGCGCCAGAAGGGATCCTCGCCTAGGGTGCAAAATAAGCTGGGCCCTGTGTGTGCCCAAGATAGACTGGATACTGGGCAGGTGGGCAGTGCCACCACCGGTAGTACAACACAAATGGAGCAAGGCAGGGTGGAGCTGGGGAGGCCAATGTAGTTAGACATCCACCGCCTCAACCAAAGGCCTGGCGGGACATCTGTTTTACAGACCCTGCGGAACTGTAATAAGTCCTGCAGGGCTAGGGTTGCCAGCCCCCAGGTCCCAGTGGGTTTCCCCCCAATTTTGGGGGCTCGGATTCACCACTGGCCAAACAGGGAGACTGGCGCGTTATGTCCCCGGCACAATGACATCACCTGGAAGTGACATCATCGCACCGGCAATGTTGCGCTGCAACGCTGTAATTTTTGGGCAATAGAGTTTTTGCCCCAAAACCAGAGCACTGTGCGCAATGGTGCCAAAGGGATGGTGTCACTTTTGGTTGACATTACTGAGTTGGGGACATCAAGCATGATGTCCCACCCACCCCCGGAATGCCCCCCAAACCCCCCGCCATGATGGTGGGGAGACCTGACAACTCCACGCAGGACCCTGACTTCCCTTGGAAGAGTGTTCCACATGGCCGGAGCCAAAGCTGAAAAGGCCCTGGCTGTGGTCGAGGCTAAGCGGATGTCTTTTGGGCTGGCTGGGGATCACCAGCAGATGTTGATCTGATGAACACAAGGTTCGTCGGGGACATATTGAGAGAGACAATCCTGCATATATATTGGTCCCAGACCGCACAGGGCTTTGAAGGTTAATCCCATAACCTTGAACTTGATCCGGTATTCAACAGGGAGCCAATGCAGCTGGTGGCGCACTGGTTGTATATGTGCTCTTTGGGGTGCAGTTGCATTTTGGACCAGCTGAAGTTTCTGGGTCAGTCTCAAGGGCAGCCCTGCGTAGAGTGAGTTACAGTAGACCAGCTTGGAGGTGACCATTGTATGGATTGCTGTGGCTAGGTCGTAAGGAGAGAGATTGGGAACTAGTGGCCTAACCAGTCGAAGATGGTAAAAAGCTGATTGTAGGGGAATTTTAGGTGTCCAGGCCTCTACCAATAATCCCTAACCCCAATAGGGTTCTTTTCTATGGGCGGATAGAGTCTGACTGGACACCAAGTCTTGGTAGGAAGAGAAAAAGCCACAAGCATGCATTACACACTACAATCTATTTGATTGAACCTTAACAGCAGGGGTCATTTCCTGCAGGAGCGCACAGGAGCGGAGCTCTGGCTGTAAAGAGCCCAGGGGGCGGGCACATGCAACAAGCCCCACCCCCTGCTCCCAGCAGCCCTCAGTCAGAGCAAGAAGCAGCCAGGTAAGTTGCAGAGCCCCCCCCCGCCCCCCTCCCTGTCCAAAACAGTCCGATGGCACCTTTAAGACTAAGTTTTATTCAGGTATAAGCTCTCCCTCCTCTGCGAGGACAGGTCTGCACATCCCCCCCCATTAGCTAGCAATCCAAAAGAGTCCAGTGGAGCCTGAGCAGTGGGTGTTGCCTTCTGACACACTTCCGGTGATGTCAGGGGGTGTGGCATATGCAGATGCTATGCTAATGAGCTATGCTAATGAGCTCCTGCACCTCTTTTTCTACGAAATGACCCCTGCTTAACAGAATATTAAAAAACCTCAGAGCATTCACCAAAAAGGCAGTGTGCACAATTAAGAAAGAGAGATCTCTTGGCCACTAGCCGGAGGCCCCAACTGAGCATTCGGGAGGTGGTGCTGAACAACGCAACATTGATAATATTTATACCTTTTTGTCAGATAGTAAAAGACGTACATCAAACGTCTGCGGGAATGTCATAAGCGCACCAGTAGTCAGGCCCTCCCCCTTGATGGCACCATAAAACCATAACCTTTGGCTCCCCCAGGGCCATCAGTTAGGCCAAAGCCTCTGGCCGGAGCAGGAGAGTTATAAACAAAAATCTCTAGAGATCTTCAGCCTTGAGGCTTAGTGCATTTTGGCTAAAGGAATGTGAACTATATGTGGGGGAAAGGAGCTCACAGAGTTCCTAGTCAGTCACCACATTGCTGCTAGGAATCTGGCTCTGGACACACTGCAGTGCCTCATGGGAAGAAGCCAAAGTCTGCTTTTGCTACATATGTTCAATTTACCTTATGGCCAAGTCTCCCTTAATCCAGAATTCTGCCACACTGATCTGGCAACATTCGCGACTTGGGCCTCCATTGAGACAGAGGCACCCGTTGGCACCCCTAGCGGAGGACAGCAACGGTAGGTTAAGATGGGCAGTTTGGTGTAGTGGTTAAGTGCGCGGACTTTAATCTGGGAGAACCGGGTTTGATTCCCCACTCCTCCACTTGCAGCTGCTGATGTGACCTTGGGTCAGTCACAAGCTCTGGCACAGCTGTCCTTGAAAAAGAGCAGTTTGTGTCAGAGTTCTCTCAGCCCCACCCACCTCACAGGGTGTCTGTTGTGGGGAGGGGAAGGGAAAGGAGTTTGTAAGCCGCTCTGAGACTACAATTGAAGGGTGGGGTATAAATCCAATCTCTTCTTCTTCTTCTTCTTCTTCTTTCTCTTCTATGCCCCCCCATACCCTATCCTGCCCTGCTGTGCAGGACGGTGGTATGGCCGGCAAAGAAAAACTACTATAGGCCATTTCGGATGGGTTTTAATTTATTGTTTTACTGTCAAGGATATGTTAATTGTTTTTTAAATGTTGATAAAGTTGTAAATCGCCCAGAGCCTGCTTGCAGGGTGGGCGATTCATAAATCCAATAAACAAACAAACAAATAAATAAAATAGAGCCAAGAGGCTAAGGAGAAGCACCTTAAGAAGTTACATCTAGGGAAACGAGACCATGGGTTTAGAAGAAAGAGGGACCCCGGCGAAGACAAGCTAATGCAATACCGTGATCTGAACAACAAGAGAAGAATACCAAATGAATTGCCAGCATTCAAGAGGTTTATAGTCCTCTGGATGCTCCCTTCTAAGCCCATCAACTTCAGCAGACTTAGAAGGGTGTAGCCTGCCTAGGACCGCACTGCTAGGCATAGAAGCAGGGAGAGCAGAAAGCTCCAGCGTTTCATTTCAAAAACTCCAAGCAAACCCAGGTCCTTATTTAGTGAGCTGTCCACAGCATTATGGGCTGCTGTCACTCTCTCCTCTGCCCCGTTGGCACACAGCAGCAGCAGCAGAAGAAGAATTCAATTCGATTTATTACAATCAAAGATCAGCAAAGAAGAAGAGGAGAAAGAGGAAGAAGAGGAGGAGGAGATTGGATCTATACCCCACCCTTCACTACCCGAAGGGGTCTCAGAGCGGCTTACAATCTCCTTTCCCTTCCCCTCCCCACAACAGACACCCTGTGAGGTCGGTGGGGCTGAGAGAGCTCTCTCGGTAACTGCCCTTGAGAGAACAGCTCTGAGGGGACTTGAAAATGCCCTGGCCCTGGTTGAGGACAGCCGGATGTCTCTCAGGCCACGGACCATTAAGTTCTTTTATACCAAGTACAATGCTCTTGGGGGGGGGGGTAATGCCAGGAGAAGCGGTCCCAAAGATACATGGGGGCTTAAAGGTTAATACCATAACCTTGAACCTGATCCAGTACTCCACCAGAAACCAGTGCAGCTCGCGCAGCACGGGTCGGATATGTGCCGTACGCGAGGTCCATGAGGTCAGTATGGTTAAGGAATCTGAGTCTCACATTTTTGCCAGTTCCCAGTTTCACTGCTGGGTCTTTTTTATCCCCTTCCCCACCACAGTTAATGGCAGTTTTTGGGGCTAAATCTATCCTTAGTACGTTCTGTGTAGGGGGGGACAATAAGACCTTAATTTCCAGCAGGGGTCATTTCCTGCGGGAGCGCACAGCAGCAGAGTTCCGGCAGTAAGGAGCCCAGGGGGCGGGCACATGCAACAAGCCCCACCCGCTGCTCCCAGCAGCCCTCAGTCGGGCCACAAGGAGCAAGAAGCAGGCACGTAAGTTGCAGAGCCCCCTCCCCCTGGCCCGCCTTCAGGTACAAGCTCTCCATTCCCTGTGAGGGCAGATTTGCATGTCCCCCCCCCCAGCTAGGAATCCAAAGCGGTGGGTGTTGCCTTATGACACACTTCTTCCGGTGATGTCAGGGGGTGTGGCCTATGCAAATAAGTTATGCTAATGTTATGCTAATGAGCTCCTGCACCTCTTTTTCTACGAAATGACCACTGATTCCCAGGCAGAATCATAGAATTGTTTGCAGCACCTAGGAGAACGGGCCACTAGGGCAGGTGGGAGAACGACTTACCAACAGACTTCTCTGCAATCTTGAATTTCTTGTGTTTCCAAAATTTCCAGAAGGAAGGATGACTTCTTTTGGAGAGGCTGGCAACTAGAGAAAGGAAGAGGGCAAAAACACAATGAGAAAGAAGGGAGAGACAAATGTGGTTTTCAGTTTCTAGGAGGACTAGGGTTGCCAGTAGGATCTGGAGATAACGTCGCCATGCCAGCCCTGGGTTGGGAAATTCCTGGAAATTTCGGGGGATAGGACCTGGGGAGGTAGCTCAGCAGAGGATAATGCCATAGATTTCCCCCTCCAAAACAGCCATTTTCTCCAGGGGAACTGATCCCTGTTGTCTAGAGATCAGTTGTAATCCCAGGAGACCTTCAGAAAGAGCAGATAGAGAAAGAGGTACTTTTCTCCCTTTCTCACAATACAAGAACTCGTGGGCACTCCATGAAATTGCTGAGCGGTCGGGTTAGAACGGATAAAAGGAAGTCCTTCTTCACCCAAAGAGTGATTAACACTTGGAATTCACTGCCACAGGAAGTGGTGGCGGCTACAAGCATGGACGGCTTCAAGAGGGAATTAGATAAGCATATGGAGCAGAGGTCCATCAGTGGCTATTAGCCACAAGGTATAGATAGGGACTCTGGGGCAAGTGATGCTCTGTCTTCTTGGGGCTTGGGGGAGGGGTCAACAGTGGGAGGGCTTCTCGTGTCCTGGCCCCACTGGTGGACCTCCTGATGGTACCTGGTATTTCTGGCCACTGTGTGATACAGAGTGTTGGACTGGATGGGCCTTTGGCCTGATCCAACATTGGCGTCTCTTATGTTCTTATGTACCACCTGGATTCTGGTAATGCTACCTGGAGATCTCCTAGAATCACAACTGATCTCCAGACAACAGAGATAATTTCCCCCTGGACAAAATGGCTGCTTTGGAGGGTGGACTCTATGGCCTTATACCCCACTAAGGCCCTTCTGTTCCCCAACCTTCTCCACCCCGGACTCCATCCCCAGCTCTCAAGGAATTTCTCAACCCACAGATGGCAACCTTCCCCTAAGGCCTAAGCAACTGCTCACTAAGAACTTTCCTGGTAAGTTACAGGAACTGTTCTTCTCCTTCAGATTCAGGTGGGTAGCCATGTTGGTCTGAAGCAGCAGAACAAAGTTTGAGTCCAGTGGCACCTTGAAGACCAACAAAGTTTTATTCAAGGTATAAGCTTTTGTGCGTGCACACACTTCTTCAGATACAGTGAAATAGAGTTGTCTCAACCATTACATATAGGAAGAGGGGGGTTGGAAGGCCAATTAGGAAGGGCCAATTAGGGCCAATTAGAGTCAAGGAAGGACCAATTAGAGTCAAGACAGAGACGGGGGGGGGAGGAATGGAAATTACCAGTTCATTCATATAAATAGAGGCCGGGGTGAGCTGCAAATTATCATACAGCCTAATGAAGATATTTAAGAGATTCAAGGATCGAACAGGAATAACAAGCTTAGTTCATATGGTTACCATTTGTTTGGGTTCAATTCTGCCCCCCCCCCGAACTGAACCCAAACAAATGGTGACCATATAACGATTAACATACTAATGAAAGTATCACCCAACCTGTCCTTAATCCCACTATATACCCTCCCTTTTTCTGATATTAAAAGCATAAACTCTCTCCTTTTTAGGAGAGTTAATAAAAAAACAAAACAAAAACAAATGGTGACCATATAAACTAAGCTTGTGATTCCTGTTTGATCCTTGAATCTGTTAGACATCTTCATTATGCCTTATGATAATTTACTGCTCACCCTCTACCTATATGTATGGACTGATAATGTCAATTTTTGTTTCTGTCTCTGTCTTGACTCTCATTGGCCCTTCCTGGCAACTAACCCCCCCCCCATATGTAATGGCTGAGGAAATTCTGTTTCACTGTACCTGAAGAAGTCTGCTTGCACATGGAAGTGTACACCTTGAATAAAACTTTGTTGGACTTAAAGGTGCCAGTGGACTCGAACTTTGTTCCGTTCATCTCCTCGTCATTCCATGTGCATCACTGGTGCCCCCTAGAGGCAAGTTGCGTCACCACCATACTCGGCTGGGATGGGGGAGCTTCTCTCTTCTCCTCTTCCTCCCGGCAGGTCTGTTGAATCCAGTTTTGCAGCTCCGGGCAGTAGGCCTCTTGCAGGTCCCTCAGTTCATGCAAGAATCTCTCTCTCCCCTCAGGCTCTTGGCTGACCCTGTCCAGGAGTGAAATGACTTGGTTGGCCTTGGGGCTGGTCTCCAGCAGGGAGAAGTACTCCGGTTGGCCGAGGAGCCCGCAGTCGTAGAGCCGACGGAGCAGAGGGGCCGGGTTGGGCTCGATCCAGCGCAGGAGCTGGATGCGCAGTGCCTGATCCCAGGGGGCATCCATCTGCAGAGACAAAGAGCTCTTGATAGTTTTTTTGGAAAGGTGGAGTTTGTTGAAGGGGGAGGTTTATGGGTTTAGGTTTCTGCCTTGGTTTTGCCTCCCCAGTTGGGTCCCAAAGCATCTTACGTTGCTGCCTCCGCCTCTGTTTAAACCACAGAACAACAGAACCACAGAGGGAATTGGATAAACATATGGAGCAGCGGTCCATCAGTGGCTATTAGCCACAAGGTATAGATAGGAACTCACAGGCTGGGGCAGGTGATGCTCTGTATTCTTGGTGCTTGGGGGGGGCAACAGTGGGAGGGCTTCTAGTGTCCTGGCCCCACTGATGGACCTCCTGATGGCACCTGGTATTTTTGGCCACTGTGTGACAGTGTTAGAGTAGATGGGCCATTGGCCTGATCCAACATTGGCTTCTATTATGTTCTTATGTTGTGAGGTAGGCTGGGCTGAGAGGCAGTGCCTAGCCCAATGTTCCTCAGCAAACTTCTGTGGCAGAATGGGGATTCGAACCTGGGTCTCTTAGATCCTAGCCCAAGATGCTAACCACTACAATCACTCTGGCTCTGCATGTTGCAACATTATTCAGGAGTCATTTGGGGGGGGGGACGGCTGTGGGGAGGACATACTTCCGGTGATGTCAGGGGGTGTGGCATATGCTAATGAGTTATGCTAATAAGTCCCCCTAGCTCTTTTTCTACGAAATGACCCCTGACATTATTTATTATTTATTTTATTAGATTTATAGCCTGCCCTCTCCGCCGAAGCAGGCTCAGGGCTTTCCAAGTAGTGTGTGTGGTGAGGGCAGATATTCCTTGTAGGAGTGTCTGTTTATAAGTTAATGTGGTGCAGTGGTTAAGAGCAGTGGACTCTGATCCGGAGAACCCGGTTTGATTCCCCATTCCTCCACGTGAAGCCAGCTGGGTGACCTTGGGTCAGTCACAGTTCTCTCAGAGCTGTTCTCTCAGGAGCAGTTCTCTCAGAGCTCTCTCAGCCCCACCTACCTCACAGGATGTCTGTTGTGGTGAGTGGAAGGGAACGAGACTGTAAGCCGCTCTGAGACTCCTTTGGGTAGTGAAGAGCAAGGTATAAAAACCAACTCTTCTCCATAAAAAACACCAATGAGGCAAACAAAATCAATATTAGAGAGACAGACTATGGCCCATTCTGCATCTAGCATTCACTCTTGTTTTGCCAAACCCACACTGGAACAGAAAAAGATGTGGTTCAAAACCACATTCAAATACCCCAGGCCAACACCCATACTGACTTCAAAGTCACCCCTGAACGGCCAGAAAACGACCATAAATCTATGTAGACGGTACCATAAAACCGAGAGATCAAACAAAGTGAAAGCAGCATGCAGTCTGGACACTGCCATAAAATCCGACAATCAATCAAAATGAAAGTGGCATGCAGTGTAGACAGGAACTTCTGTTCCAACATGGGTTTGGTAAAACAGGGGAGCAAATGATAGATGCAGATTGGGCCTACATGTTACATGGGAAATCTATTATTAGATCGCTTGTCATTTTTTTAAATGATAAAAGGCACTGTAAGGGCAAAGTTTGGATAGAGACGGTGGCACAATTCAGCAAAGAATCTCTTTCTCTTCTTCTACTTTTGGAAACAGTCACCTTCCCATCTAAGGAAACCTGTGGGCAGTTTCTGAGAGCATCTTCATTCAAACATGGTGAGATCTTTTGAGGCCAGGTAAAATGAGTTGAAGGAGCAGCGTTCCGTGCGCCTTGGCGTTTAGTCATGCCGGCCACATGACCACGGAAACGTCTTCGGATAGCGCTGGCTCTTCGGCTTGGAAACGGAGATGAGCACCGCAACCCTAGAGTCAGATTTGATTGGCTTTTGAGCAAGGGAAACCTTTACTAAAATGAGTTGAGGCTGGGATCAGTCCCTAGGCCAACAATGAACTCTCCAGTCAGGGGGGGGAAAGGCCTTGGTTAGTCAACAGGAGAGAAAGCAGTTCTCTTTTATCATGAAATTTCTCCAAGGCGACTGAAAGAAGGAGCTGATAAGAAGAAACAAAAGCAGTTGACCTTTAATTCGGGCAACTCTGGAGATAAGGAGAATAACTTGTTGATCGAGGCCAGAGGTAGGGCTCTTCAGTTCTAGAACAGAAGTGATGTGGGCTGTTTCCCAAGAGATATTTTTCCTAAATGGTGTAGAGTTTTGGGAACTGCGGTAATCAAAAGCCAGAAGCTACGATTTCGGGGACCTCAGTGAGATATAATGCCACAGAAAGCTGTCATTTTCTTCAGGGGAACCGATTTATTGTGGTCTGGAGATCAGGCAACCATTTGAGGCCTCACAGACCATTTCTGCAGTTGTGAAATTCCCTGCACTGATGTTTTTGAAACTGAGTATTATGTGGAATTTTCTGCAGTAGATTTTTCCTCACCAGGCACAAACCCAAAGTTTTCTCCTTCTTACCCAGCTAACAGTCGCTAAAATTGGATATTCTGAAAATGTGGGGGTAAGAAGGAGAAAACTGGGTTTGCATCTGGTGAGGAAAAATCTACTGTGGAAACTTTCACATAATGCACAGTTTTCAAAATGTCAATGCGGGGAATTCACGACTGCGGAAATGGTCCCAGTCTCCCTCATGAATTCCTCTTCATGCCAGCGGGTGGGGGAAAAGAGAAACCCTGTTGAATGCCAGGCAGCTTCGAAGGGCCCCAGAACCTCTGAGGAAAAGTAGTGGCAACCTGAATTTAATTCTCCCTGGCTAAATCAGCCATGTGGGGAGGGGGGCGTGCCACCATCTGGGCAAGGTTGCCTCTGGCTGAAATCCCTCCTCATCCCAGCTGTTCATCGGATGACCTTGACTGGCCTGGGTCTCTCCAGCTTAACTGCCTCCCAGACCTCTTCAGCTTAACTGCCCCCCTATTGGGAGGATAAACAAGATAAGAGTTTGAAAGCACTTTGCACATGAAATGCGGGAGATACATTATTAATCACCCTCATAAACCACTAAAGTTGTCGCATGAAGGATACTAACACCCCTTCTCTGTATTCCCTGACATCTCCAGGGGTTGTTTCCCCCTCAGATAAAGAAGTTGTTTCAGGTATCAGGAGGGTCACCAACCCTGGCTTAAGAAATCCCTGGAGATTTGGGTGCAGGGACTTCAGTTTGTCCTAGAGTCAATGGTGTACCATGGAGTCTACCCTCCAAAGCGGCCATTTTGTTCTGAGAGAACTGATCACTGTAGTCTGTAGACCAGCTGTCATTCTGGGAGAATTCCAGTGTCCACCTGAAGGGTGGTAAGTCTGGTTTATCTAAGGGCCAGCAGACCCTTCTTTTGTTGGCATGGGGACAGGATCCATTAGCCCGGCAGTTTGCCAAATCACAGTGGTCATATCAGCACTGGGCCAATGGGCTGAAGCCGAATTCACTTAATGACTAGGCTGCCTGTGAGACTTTATTTACATCCCGCCTATCACCTCATGGGGACCCAAAGCGACTTAAATCATTCCTCTCTCCTCTCTTTTATCCCCACCACAACCCTGTGAGGTAAGTGAGGCTGAGAGTGTGTGACTGGCCCAAGGTCACCCAGTGAGCTTCCATGACAGAGTGGGGATTTGAACC